>NC_059202.1:22141688-22441688 GCF_020615455.1 Coregonus clupeaformis
AGAGAGAGAGAGAGAGAGAGAGGGAGAGAGAAAGTGTGTGAGTGAAGGAGTGAGTGTGTGAGTGAAGGAGTGAGTGAATGAGTGATTGAGTGAGTGAGAAAAAGGTTAAGAATGCAAAAGAGAGATGAGACAGTTGAGGTCAATGTCCTCAACTAAGAGCTACCTGCTATTTTATTGAAGTGGATTCAAGCTGTAACCCATGACAACTGCTAATCACCACCTGGCAGCCCATTTCACTGGGTGAAAACATGTTTCTGAAAATAGCTGCAATGTGTATTACTGACAGCAAGTTGCTTCTGTAAGAGAAGAGCAAGCAAATGAAAGGGAATGGAAAACCCAAGCTCAGGTGGTCTGTTCTGTATGAAAAAGTTTTGTCCCGTTTCTTGCCTACTGAACGGGAGCCAGTCTGTTTTAGGGGAGGGGTGGTCACAGCCAGGAGATGATTTGTTTCCTCACAGTCACTGAATCAGGACTGGGAGACCTAGCCTGTCAGATCAGCACTGTTACTGTTACTGCATGAAGTGTGCTGCGCTGTGCTGTGCTGCTCACCAACCTGCCTCTGGGGATTCGCTTTTTCAAGGAGAGTGTTTGCGTGTGTGTGTTTGTCTACCTTTCTCGACCTCTTTATGAGTGTAGGTGAATTTGCGCATGCTTCCATTTCGACCAGCTTCCAGCGGGTTCATCTGTACCTCTTAATGCTCGTCTGGTGTTGATATTAGTCATCCATCATTAAATGAGACCACCACGGTCCAGATAGCGAGACAACAGTAAGTTCAAAGAGGTCAGCAGACACCGTTCAATATTAAGAACCTCAAAAATCAAAGGACTAAGCAATGGAGAAACTCCATAATAGTTTAAATGTTGGCTCAAATACACACACACACACAGACACACACACACACATGTTAAAAAGCACAAGGTTCTGAGTGATGAGACTGGCACAGTGCCAGTACCCTCCAACACACCAACAGAAGGTCTGTTTAAGGACAAAAACGCAACTCACAGGTCATTACCAATCAACTCATGGAGACCACTCACTGCCTCAACCTACTAGCTACCTGCCCTGGTATAACGTGTTGTTTAAAGATCACACCCAAAATTGTTAACACCCAGTTCAATATTCCACGACTGGAGGGACTGCAGGGCTAGTCAGGGCTCGCGGTACAAAATGTTCAGACACTGACTTGCGCCTCTGTTTCATCACTGTCCTCATTTTACTGGAAAACTGGATTAAACCCTTTTCATTTGTTTCCCGAGACATAAACAGGGAGAGAGTATTCACTGCCTGCATTCTAAATGGCACCCTATCCCTAGTGCACTACTTTTGATCAGAATTTGATGGGCTCTGGTCAAGAGTAGCGCCCTATTATAGGGAATAGGGTGCCATTCGTGGCCCAATCGTTGTCTCTCTAGGGACCACACAAGGAAACAAGCCGGGATATAGACGGATGGAATTTCCGTCCCCATTTCCTCTTCTCTCCGGCAGCAATTACTGATCGCCAAGCGACCAGCCTTCTGATAGGAGCTAATATCACGGTGATATGTTAATCATGGGCTTATTGGACAATACATGGGGTGAGTGTGCTGTGTGGGGCATGCGGGAGAGAGGTATGGAAGGGAACATATTGTAGTATGTTGGCTTTGTTTATGTGGTTGCTTGGCAGGCACGCATGCACGCACACAGGTTTGCACTTAGTACGAATGCACAAACACACACATACAGCTCCTGAAGCATTCATGCATGATCCACTGAGAAACCCAAAGAACAACCTGGTGAATTAATAAACATCCCCTCCACTCACTGGCCATCAGCTTTAATAGGAGCCAATGGAGCTTAAGTCAAATGGATGGCTCCCTCTGTGTGACTAATAGAGAAAGCAGGGAGAGAGAAGAGAGAGAGAGATAGCGAGAGTGGGGAGAAAGTGAGAGAGAGCTAGAGAGAGAGGGGAGACAGTGAAAGAGGAGAAATGGGGAGAGAGAGGAATAGAAAGTGTGAAAGGGAGAGGAGAGGAAAGGAGAGGAGAGGAGAGGAGAGGAGAGAAGAGGAGAGGAGAGGAGAGGAGAGGAGAGGAGAGGAGAGGAGAGGAGAGGAGAGGAGAGGAGAGGAGAGGAGAGGAGACCACCACAGGAGGTTGTTGGCACCTTAATTGGGGAGAACGGCCTCGTGGTAATGACTGGAGTGTAATCAGTGGCATTGTATCAAATACATCCAGGTGATGCCATTCCATTTGCTCCGTTCCGGACATTATTATGAGCCGTTCTCACCAGCCTCCACTGAAGCACACAGACAGCAAGGTTCCCTACGTTTTCTGAGCAAAAAAGTTATTTTAATTTTGGAAAACTGTTCCAAAGTATTCCCACGCATAATGGAGAGATACTGTGTACAGTGAGGGAAAAAAAGTATTTGATCCCCTGCTGATTTTGTACGTTTGCCCACTGACAAAGAAATGATCAGTCTATCATTTTAATGGTAGGTTTATTGGAACAGTGAGAGACAATAACAACAACAAAATCCAGAAAAACGCATGTCAAAAATGTTATAAATTGATTTACATTTTAATGAGGGAAGTAAGTATTTGACCCCCTCTCAATCAGAAAGATTTCTGGCTCCCAGGTGTCTTTTATACAGGTAACGAGCTAAGATTAGGAGCACACTGTTAAAGGGAGTGCTCCTAATCTCAGTTTGTTACCTGTATGAAAGACACCTGTCCACAGAAGCAATCAATCAATCAGATTCCAAACTCTCCACAATGGCCAAGACCAAAGAGCTCTCCAAGGATGTCAGAGACAAGATTGTAGACCTACACAAGGCTGGAATGGGCTACAAGACCATCGCCAAGCAGCTTGGTGAGAAGGTGACAACAGTTGGTGCGATTATTCGCAAATGGAAGAAACGCAAAATAACTGTCAATCTCCCTCGGCCTGGGGCTCCATGCAAGATCTCACCTTGTGGATGTTGCAATGATCATGAGAACTGTGAGGAATCAGCCCAGAACTACACGGGAGGATCTTGTCAATGATCTCAAGGCAGCTGGGACCATAGTCACCAAGAAAACAATTGGTAACACACTACGCCGTGAAGGACTGAAATCCTGCAGTGCCCACAAGGTCCCCCTGCTCAAGAAAGCACATATACAGGGCCGTCTGAAGTTTGCCAATGAACATCTGAATGATTCAGAGGAGAACTGGGTGAAAGTGTTGTGGTCAGATGAGACCAAAATCGAGCTCTTTGGCATCAACTCAACTCGCCGTGTTTGGAGAAGGAGGAATGCTACCTATGACCCCAAGAACACCATCCCCACTATCAAACATGGAGGTGGAAACATTATGCTTTGGGGGTGTTTTTCTGCTAAGGGGACAGGACAACTTTACCGCATCAAAGGGACGATGGACGGGGCCATGTACCGTCAAATATTGGGTGAGAACCTCCTTCCCTCAGCCAGGGCATTGAAAATGGGTCGTGGATGGGTATTCCGGCATGACAATGACCCAAAACACACGGCCAAGGCAACAAAGGAGTGGCTCAAGAAGAAGCACATTAAGGTCCTGGTGTGGCCTAGCCAGTCTCCAGACCTTAATCCCATAGAAAATCTGTGGAGGGAGCTGAAGGTTCGAGTTGCCAAACGTCAGCCTTGAAACTGTCGTATCGGGTGAATGCTGGCAATTATTGCTGATGAACAAAGGAGTCTGCTCATACTGAACTTGGATCATAAGGTTTATTCATATCACAAGCTTTCAGCATGAGTTACAGGAGTCAAGATCCCCCGGAGAGCAGTGTTCTCAAATTGTGATGGCTGCTCTGCTTTCCTGTGCCCCCAGCATATACTTATAAACAATGTAAAAATATGGGTTGCTCCCTCTGCGGTCCAATCACCGGTCTCCCCTGGGGCGTCACCCCACAAATGGCTACTTTTGAACTAACATAAACAACATTCTTTCAGTTCCACTTAAAACCATTAACAAAGACATAATCCTAATACACGACAAAACCTTAATGACTTGGAGAAGATCTGCAAAGAGTAGTGGAACAAAATCCCTCCTGAGATGTGTGCAAACCTGGTGGCCAACTACAAGAAACGTCTGACCTCTGTGATTGCCAACAAGGGTTTTGCCACCAAGTACTAAGTCATGTTTTGCAGAGGGGTCAAATACTTATTTACCTCATTAAAATGCAAATACATTTATAACATTTTTGACATGCATTTTTCTGGATTTTTGTTGTTATTCTGTCTCTCACTGTTCAAATAAACCTACCATTAAAATTATAGACTGATCATGTCTTTGTCAGTGTGTGTGTGAGTGTGTGTGTGTGTGTATGTGTGTGTGTGTACAGTTGTGGTCAAAAGTTTTGAGAATGACACAAGTATTGGTCTTCACAAAGTTCGCTGCTTCAGTGTTATGGGATATTTTTGTCAGATGTTACTATGGTATACTGAAGTATAATTCTTGATTTGGAGTTTGTAAGAATTTGTGGGGTTTTGTTTGTCCACCCGCCTCTTGAGGATCGACCACAAATTCTCAATGGGATTAAGGTCTGGGGAGTTTCCTGGCCATGGACCCAAAATGTCAATGTTTTGTTCCCCGAGCCACTTAGTTATCACTTTTGCCTTATGGCAAGGTGCTTCATCATGCTGGAAAAGGCATTGGTCGTCACCAAACTGTTCTTGGATGGTTGGGAGAAGTTGCTCTCGGAGGATGTGTTGGTACCATTCTTTATTCATGGCTGTGTTCTTAGGCAAAATTGTGAGTGAGCCCACTCCCTTGGCTGAGAAGCAACCCCACACATGAATGGTCTCAGGATACTTTACTGTTGGCATGACACAGGACTGATGGTAGCGCTCACCTTGTCTTCTCCAGACAAGGTGTTTTCCGGATGCCCCAAACAATCGGAAAGGGGATTCATCAGAGAAAATGACTTTACCCCAGTCCTCAGCAGTCCAATCCCTGTACCTTTTGCAGAATATGGCTTCTTTGCTGCCCTTCTTGACACCAGGCCATCCTCCAAAAGTCTTCGCCTCACTGTGCGTGCAGATGCACTCACACCTGCCTGCTGCCAGGCAGGTGCCCCAATCCCACAGCTGAATCAACTTTAGGAGACGGTCCTGGCGCTTGCTGGACTTTCTTGGCCGACCTGACGCCTTCACAACAATTGAACCTCTCTCCTTGAAGTTCTTGATGATCCGATAAATGGTTGATTTAGGTGCAATCTTACTAGCAGCAACATCCTTGCCTGTGAAGCCCTTTTTGTGCAAAGCAATGATGACGGCACGTGTTTCCTTGCAGGTAACCATGGTTAACAGAGGAAGAACAATGATTTCAAGCACCACCCTCCTTTTAAAGCTTCCAGTCTGTTATTCTAACTCAATCAGCATGACAGAGTGATCTCCAGCCTTGTCCTCGTCAACACTCTCACCTGTGTTAACGAGAGAATCACTGACATGATGGCAGCTGGTCCTTTTGTGGCAGGGCTGAAATGCATTGGAAATGTTTTTTGGGGATTAAGTTCATTTTTATGGCAAAGAGGGACTTTGCAATTAATTGCAATTCATCTGATCACTCTTCATAACATTCTGGAGTATATGCAAATTGCTATCATCAAAACTGAGGCAGAAGACTTTGTGAAAATTAGTATTTGTGTCATTCTCAAAACTTTTGACCACGACTGTAAATATATGTTTCCCATGCCAATAAAGCCCCTTTAAATTGAATTGAGAGAGAGAGAGAGAGAGAGAGCAAAGGTGTGTTAACAAGCTCTGCCTCTAAACGGTCACACTTGTTTTATTAGTGGATGGATTTAGTTCTAATTTAGAGCCCTGTGTGGAGAGAACATCTGCTTTAATGAGTTACAAGTTGGATTTCAAACAACTCTTCCGCTCAGGTCCAAGCTGTGTGCCCGGCTGGGGAGAGGGCAGAAGAACCTACTCCCCCTTCGGGAGCAGCCTCCCTAAATGGGGGACGTGCCTGGGTCAAACCCTTCCCATGCCTTTCCACTAGCCCCTGTCCAATACCTCATGTAAACCTAGTCATCATTTACTTTGTAGCTCCAAATCAAAGGACCAAGCCCATGCTCCAGACCTAACCCTAATACAAGTTCCTCTCCTTGCCCAAGTTCAAGCCCTCAAGTCCCAGCTTCAAACCTGGTCTTATAGCCCCATGACAAGAGACTCCTGTTTCATTTCTGGCCACTGTCTTACTGGCCACTGTCAACAAGTCCCAACTACAGCCCAAGACTCTCAATGGTAGGAAGAGACACTTCTAGTAACCTTTATCAGTAAAAACACAAGAAGGTCATAAAGGTATACCAGCATAACCAGAGACAATCTAGAAATGCATCTTACTTATTCATTTAATTACTCATTCATTTACAATGAAATATTCTAGGGGACTAATGGTGGTGTTTCGGTTGAGTTGTGACTGCTAAAAGAGTTGAAGGTGAGTTCTTTCCTCCCGCTTTGTGACGGCATGCGGCAGGCTGTTGACAGGGACTTTGAAGGGGCGTAAGAGAATGACAGAGGAGGAGTGAAACAGATAGGACCACCAGATGGCTTTAGCTGTCATGCCTCTAACACTGTGGCTTGATGCACTGGCACCAAACTAGCAGAATTGGCGGCATGCGCTGTTTCTACAGCCATTTTCATGCTCTGAAAAAGTTACAAGGACTGTAACTGTTAAATGTCGGACTATAGCTGTGCAACAGGATCTCACAAACTCACTTGGATTCTTGACGTTTGTCCAACTACAGTCAAACATTTAATTGTTGTGGTCCTCTGTAGCTCAATTGGTAGAGCATGGCGCTTGTAACGCCAGGGTAGTGGGTTCGATCCCCGGGACCACCCATACGTAAAAATGTATGCACATATGACTGTAAGTCGCTTTGGATAAAAGCGTCTGCTAAATGGCATATTATTATATTAATGTGAGATCGGGTCACGCAAATGTCAAATTGCGATTCTTCAAATGTGGGATTGTGTTGCCAAAATGCTCTCGAAATCAACTCAACTCAATGTCCATTTCATTCTTTCTTTATGAACTCGAAAATATGTTATTTCAGATTATTTATGAAAGATAACTGACTAACTTATTAATCTTACTTTGTGTGATATACCTCTCTAGTCCAAATGTATTTGTTCGTTATTGGTACATTGGGATTTGTATCAAATCCTATAGGGTCACTGCATCCCAGGCCGGAAGCCTACTGTCCATGCAACGTCAGACACCATGGAACAACAGAGCTGCAGGAAGGCACCCAGGCACAAACTAATTTCTAAGTCATTAGTGGCCAGACAAAAAGACGCACCGACCGGCCTCTGAGAGACGGCCCAGCATCTTAACACTGCAGAACGACATTGGGGAGGAGAGAGAGAGATTAGTTCCAGAGCCGTCACAAGTTCATTACTTTATTCATTCCTTATCCCCCCCCTTGAGGTTTTATAGTTTTTCATTCTCTCCTGATTATTCTTCCAACGATTCCGTTCTGTTCTTTATCTTATCAGCATGGTGAGGAACATAATTTGATTATCAAGTATGGCGGGGTTTTTGTTCGTTTTCTTCTTCTCCCAGCAGGCACGTTGGTGCCACAGCTTCCTGCGAACGACCTGAGAAAAATCAATTCCCCCCTCTGCGGCTCGGGGTAGTTTTCAAAATCGCTCCGGTCAATTTTTACATCTCAGACCCGGGAAAGTATATACGTTTTTTCATTTTTTTATTACAACACAGGTAGTTGAGCAGAAAGGTGGGCAGATTTGGGGATTGAAAATAAACTGGTAGATACAGAGCCCGTATTGAAAACAAGGTGCCAATATAGTCGTTTAGTTGCTTCAAATTAGTGGCTTACAGTATTGTATCGTGTGATTTTGAGCCCAACACTGTTCTGACAAGTTTGCGACAGAGAGAGAGAGAGTTCTGGTGGACCACAAAGGGTCTAAAACAGACAGCAGATGGTCACAGAGATTGCTGATAACCGCTCTCACAACAAGCTGCCATTAATTGCCATTCGGTATAGAAATGTGCCAAGTCCTCATTTCCATTTATTTCCGCCTCAAACATCAGAATTCACAATCATAATTGGGCTACAACAGAAATGCTTAACAATTTGGGCTCCAACAGAAACGCTTTACAATTCAGTAAATATAAATCATTATTATGGAAATATGTCTTAATACTATTCTTGACCCTTCTAGATATGAGAGGGAGCATGATGAGCCGATGATGAGCCTATGATGAACCAATGATGAGCTTATGATGAGCCCATGATGAGCCTATGATGAGCCCATGATGAGCCTATGATGAGCCCATGATGAGCCCATGATGAGCCCATGATAAGCTTATGATGAGCCCATGATGAGCCTATGATGAGTCCATGATCAGCCCATGATGAGCCTATGATGAGCCTATGATGAGCCTATGATGAGCCCATGATGAGCCTATGATGAGCCTATGATGAGCCCATGATGAGCCCATGATGAGCCTATGATGAGCCCATGATGAGCCTATGATGAGCCCATGATGAGCCTATGATGAGCCTATGATGAGCCCATGATGAGCACATGATGAGCCTATGATGAGCCTATGATGAGCCTATGATGAGCCCATGATCAGCCCATGATCAGCCTATGAAAAGCGAACAGGAGCAGGGTCCTTGAGAACTCAAAGAGCCTGTCGCTGAACATTATGCAGAAAGTTAGCAACAGTATGTCATTGTCTGTAAGCCTCAAAGGAGCTGCTTTCAAATAAGTGTTGTTTATGCCAATGTAGGGGAGAGTCTTGGCATCATCTATAACTCACACATTCCAACAACAGTCTAGAAATTTAAAATACTTGTATTTTGTCTTAGGTGACAAAACAACAATGGAACCATTTGTGCTCCCTATGTGTAATCATCAACATAAAGGAAGGCAACCACTGTAGAATTGGTGGAAAGAAAATAGCTTTTTGAAGTTTGTGAAGTTGGCTGAAACAAAGAACAACGCCAATGCAATAACTTAACCAGCATTGGCATTGCAGTACATTCATAAATCCATGCACACATGTTAACCAGAAGCATACAAAACACTCTACATAAGGAGTGTGGCATTACTTATACTCTTGTTTTTACCAAACTAATCATACTGATTAGCATTTAAAAGAGGTACATTTTTCATACCAGAAGGCTTGAGAACCCTTTGACTGCAATTGAACTCAAAGACCCAATGCTGTTCAATTATGGCTGTAAATACCAGCAACGATAAAAGGTTGAAATTAAACTGTCTGGTGAGAAAAAGGGACCTTTGAATCAACTGAAAGGGCCTTTATTAATAAAAGAGTGCTTGGCTGTGAAGCCCGGCCACGAGAAGAGCATTCTCTGATGAAGGTGACTAAAATGAATCAACTCATAAACAGAGCTGATCAACTCTCTCCACAATCAGTCCTCCATCTCCAGGGTTCTGAGACAGACAACACTCTACAGGAAAATAGCCGGGCAAAATGGAGGATAATGATCCCTCTCATCAGCTTGGCGAGGATGTCAGTCTGGGTATAAAGATGTGAGTGAGTAGAGGAGAGAGAGAGGGATAATTAATTGTCGTCTGATTTCATTTACCGTTAAAAGATTGGCATAGTGAAATGGCATCTCACAGTTCTCACGACTATCTTTCTGAAAGGCCAAGGCGCACATTCAGGCTTTGTGAGCAGTGTGACATTTGGCACCCCATCACTCTTCTCCTCCTGAGTGATCTTGCCAAACAACAGCTGCAGACATGCCGGGCATCTCACTAACTCTCTCTCCCTTTCTCACTCCCACGCTTTCCTTCACTGACGAGACTCATGTCACCCAGTTATTATTTACTCTCTCTCTCTCTCTCTCTCTCTCTCTCTCTCTCTCTCTCAAAATGTTCAGAGTATGTAATTTGAGGTGTTATTTTGGGATTTGGCTGATAAGGTACAATAAAAGTCATACAGCTTTTGAGGTGAAGGCATAAGTAAAGGGTATTGTGCGACAGAGCAAGCAAATACATAAAGAAAATGACAGTTCCAAAGAGCATTTTGAGAGATCAAAGTGAGGTCTAACAGAAATGAAGAGTGTTTGGGTAGCACTATGTACGGAGCTGTTTGGGTAGCACTATGTACGGAGCTGTTTGGGTAGCACTATGTACGGAGCTGTTTGGGTAGCACTATGTACAGAGCTGTTTGGGTAGCACTATGTACGGAGCTGTTTGGGTAGCACTATGTACGGAGCTGTTTGGGTAGCACTATGTACGGAGCTGTTTGGGTAGCACTATGTACAGAGCTGTTTGGGTAGCACTATGTACGGAGCTGTTTGGGTAGCACTATGTACGGAGCTGTTTGGGTAGCACTATGTACGGAGCTGTTTGGGTAGCACTATGTACGGAGCTGTTTGGGTAGCACTATGTACGGAGCTGTTTGGGTAGCACTATGTACGGAGCTGTTTGGGTAGCACTATGTACGGAGCTGTTTGGGTAGCACTATGTACGGAGCTGTTTGGGTAGCACTATGTACGGAGCTGTTTTTAAGAAAGTTAAACAAGTGAATAGAGTTGTGTGTTTGGCAAAGATGCACTATATATACGAAAGTATGTGGACACCACTTAAAATTGGTGGATTTGACTACTTCAGTCACACCCGTTGCTGACAGGTTTATACAATCGAGCACACAGCCATGCCATCTCCATAGACAAACATTGGCAGAAGAATGGCCTTACTGAAGAGCTCAGTGACTTTCAACGTGGCACCGTCATAGGATGCCACCTTTCCAACAAGTCAGTTCGTCAAAATGTCTGCCCTGCTAGAGCTGCCCCGGTCAACTGTAAGTGCTGTTATTGTGAAGTGGAAACGTCTAGGAGCAACAACGGCTCAGCCACCAAGTGATAGGCCACACAAGCTCACAGAACGGGACCGCTGAGTGCTGACGTGCATAGCGCGTAAACATTGTCTGTCCTCGGTTGCAACACTCACTACCGAGTTCCAAACTGCTTTTGGAAGGAACATCAGCACAAGAACTGTTCTTCAGTAGTTTCATGAAATTTCCATGACCGAGCAGCCGCACACAAGCCTAAGTTCACCATGCGCAATGCCAAGCGTCAGCTGGAGTGGTGTAAATCGGACTCTGGAGCAGTGGAAACACATTCTCTGGAGTGATTAATCACGCTTCACCATATGGCAGTCCGATGGACGAATCTGGGTTTGGCAGATGCCAGGAGAACGCTACCTGCCCGAATGCATAGTGCCAACTGTAAAGTTTGTTGGAGGAGGAATAATGATCTGGGACTGTTTTTCATGCTTCCATCTTTGTGGTAACCGTTTGGGGAAAGCCATTTCCTGTTTCAGCATGACAATGCCCCGTGCACAAAGTGAGGTCCATACAGAAATGGTTCGTCGAGATCGGTGTGGAAGAACTTGACAGGCCTGCACAGAGCCCTGACCTCAACCCCATCGAACACCTTTTGGGATGAATTGGAACGCCGACTGCGAGCCAGGCCTAATCGCCCAACATCAGTGCCCTACCTCACTAATAGTTTTGTGGCGGCTGAATGGAAGCAAGTCCCCACAGCAATGTTCCAACATCTAGTGGAAAGCCTTCCCAGAAGAGTGGAGGCTGTTATAGCAGTAAAGGGGGGACCAACTCCATATTAATGCCCCTGATTTTGGAATGAGATGTTGGACGAGCAGGCGTCCACATACTTTTGGTCATGTAGTGTATGATTCTCTCTCAGTCTCCATCCCGTTGGCGACAGATTTTCATGTACATCTTATAAAATCCACATAAAGAAAGTATGTGCATTTTCCCACCAGTGGTGGACCCTCAATATTTATTGTAGAGGAGCATCAACATCACCGTGCACTTTCACCACCCTGTGAAGTTCATCATAACTTGTAGCCTAATAAACTGCATGGTTTTCCAGAGTCATAGTGGGAGGACCACACACCATACCATCGCGTGACTCCAAGTTTACTTTTATATGATGGTTATTACTGTATATCAGGGGTTGGAACCGGTTCAGGGAACAGAACAGAAAACCGGTAAAGAACAACATTAATTAAAGGAATAGAAACGGAACCTGGAACGAAAGTGATTTATGCTGTTCCGGAACAGAGCTGTTATTTTAAACGCATGGGAACTGATTAATAATGTTATTTTACGTTCCAGGCATTTTTTTCTAGTCCCACAACAAAATGCAACAAAGCGCCCATGCAAAGCCCTCACTCTGTCACTCAGAAACGTATTCCAGTGTCTGCCTGCAAGCTGAAAATCGTTGCCTGTGGTGTTTAGGCTACCTTCCCCTCCCCCCTCCCAAGCAGAGGCAACTGTATTGACATTACAAGCTTGACTCAGAAGATTGGGAGAGAGATTTTGAATTAGCTTGAGAAGAATGGATAAACTTTTTCAATGCTGGTTAAGGATCCTATAGGCCTAATTATCAGGTTTCACATTGGATTTATGAACTACAAAAAGGTCAGACCTGTTTTTTATTCTGGTGCCGCTCTGCACACACAAGCTTGTTTGCCAGCTAGCTCAAAGGACATTCAAAGTTCCTCCATAGGAGCCACTCCTCCTAAGTATAATTATGTTGACCTACTTCACATAATGCATGTCATAACAAGATGCCCAGCGCTTCAAGCATCCTCCTCAACCCTCTCTCCCCACCTGCAAAATTTCAGTCGCATCTTGCGCCATTGGCTACACTTGTCTGTCCATCACGCATGTGAACAATTAGCTTGCCTGCTCTATCCGCACTGATTGCTGAAGTGATTTAATGAGCTAAATGTACAAATATGTTGATTTCACAAGTTAAAAAAGGAACAGAAAGGAACGATAATAATCTGGTTCTTTTTGTGTTCAAACCGGTTCAGAACTTTATTTTGATGGCCGTAATAGTGGAACGGAACAAAAAAAAAAAGTGGTTCTGTTCAGAACAAATTTTTGGAAAATAATGTTGGTTCAAACCTGTGCTGTATATCAATATTTGCGCTTAAAGGTATTTCCACCAACATTTCTCGCATTAATTAATTAATCGAACAAATTATCTGTCAGCATTTACAAAATTGTACCAAAACGACCTGTTTCACAACTGTCGTGATTTTCTTTTTTTATATACTATACGTTATGACTTTACTCATTTAAAAACTGTGGCTAGAAACATGGTCAGTCTCTCTGTCTCGCTCCTGGCTGATTTCACTCCCAGTCTGGCCCCAGGACCCCAGTGCTGCTTAAAGGTGTTGTTTGGCTTCTGTTCTGCCTTTTTCTCTGAACCTATATTAGAGAAAATGAGGTGGAAAAATAATACATTCTCAAAAGTCGCTCACTCACACTCAGGTTAGAAGGCATATACAACAAACACATGCAAACTATATTGTTCATATAACTAAAGTACTGCACTTTTTCTACCTAAACCCTTCAGTCTCTGAATGTTTGAGTCATGCCATGTCGCTTTGAGAGGTGAAGGGCGGCCAGTTCTGGCACCTAGAGAGGAGGGAAAATAACATAAGTGCAGCAATGAACGAAATGACAAACAAAACCCACCGACAATTACAGGGCTGCAGTGTGCTGGGCTGAGCCTGGCCAAATCGGGAATTGCTTCTACAGCGCTCAAATGGAGGGGAAATGAATTCAATTTGGATATTGATCAGACTGGGTATTTGTATCAACGTTTCCCTTTGTGGTAACTCCCATGCTTGTCTGTCAAGCAGACAGTGGAGCCAGAGAGCTAAGAATGGATTGCCTATGCTATGGAAATGTGTGCTGACCCGGGGCTAGTGTGCTGACCTGGAGTGACTGTGTGCTAACCCGGAGCGACAGTGTGCTGACCCGGGGCTAGTGTGCTGACCTGGAGCAACAGTGTGCTGACCCGGAGCGACAGTGTGCTGACCTGGAGCGACAGTGTGCTGACCCGGAGCGACAGTGTGCTGACCCGGGGCTAGTGTGCTGACCTGGAGCAACAGTGTGCTAACCCGGAGCGACAGTGGGCTGACCCGGAGTCGACAGTGTGCTGACCCAGAGCGACAGTGTGCTGACATGGAGCGACAGTGTGCTGACCCGGGGCTAGTGTGCTGACCCAGAGCGACAGTGTGCTGACCCGGAGCGACAGTGTGCTGACCCGGAGCGACAGTGTGCTGACCCGGGGCTAGTGTGCTGACCTGGAGCAACAGTGTGCTGACCCGGAGCGACAGTGTGCTGACCCGGATGACAGTGTGCTGACCCGGAGCGACAGTGTGCTGACCTGGAGCAACAGTGTGCTGACCCGGAGCGAAAGTGTGCTGACCTGGAGCGACAGTGTGCTGACCCGGAGCGACATTGTGCTGACCCGGGGATAGTGCGCTGACACGGAGCAACAGTGTGCTGACCCGGAGCGACAGTGTGCTGACCCGGAGCGACAGTGTGCTGACCCGGAGCGACAGTGTGCTGACCCGGGGCTAGTGTGCTGACCCGGAGCGACAGTGTGCTGACCCGGAGCGACAGTGCGGAGCGACAGTGTGCTGACCCAGAGCGACAGTGTGCTGACCCGGAGCGACAGTGTGCTGACCCGGAGCGACAGTGCGGAGCGACAGTGTGCTGACCCAGAGCAACAGTGTGCTGACCCGGAGCGACAGTGTGCTGACCCGGAGCGACAGTGCGGAGCGACAGTGTGCTGACCCGGAGCGACAGTGTGCTGACCCGGAGCGACAGTGCGGAGCGACAGTGTGCTGACCCAGAGCAACAGTGTGCTGACCCGGAGCAACAGTGTGCTGACCCGGAGCGACAGTGTGCAGAATGCGTGCTGGAGCTCGTTGTTTGCCTGTGAATCCT
Organism: Coregonus clupeaformis; assembly: GCF_020615455.1. Taxonomy (NCBI): domain Eukaryota; kingdom Metazoa; phylum Chordata; class Actinopteri; order Salmoniformes; family Salmonidae; genus Coregonus; species Coregonus clupeaformis. Next base: position 22,156,467 of record NC_059202.1, read on the forward strand.
TGCGTTGGCATGCCACCGTCCTGTTCATAACCTTGTCAAGGATCTCTGCTTCTCTTTAAACATCCCAGGCTCCATTGTAGTACAATTAGCAATGACCCTGGAATCTCCTATGATAGCTTGTCTAATAATTGACAGAAAGGCCCCATCTACCATCTGCATGCGTACTAATATCTGTGTCCCCATTCTACTATTAACCCCAACTCGATATTTCAATCATTGACCCTCTTGCGGCATTGTTCTGTTGACTGGTCCAGGTCTCATTCTTCTCCTGCTGTTGCCTCTGCTCTGATGAATTAATGAGACTATTAACCTTCTAATCAGAGATGGCCGGGGCTAACTTGGACCTAGACCGTCCGACTCGCCTCTAATTGTTTTCAACCAACGGCAACAATTAAAAAGCTGACCGTGGCCAATTCAGTTTCTCATGACTTTTTCCTTTTATTTCTTGACCACAATCTAGGGCATTATTGATTTGGGAAGAAAGATGAAATGCATGCATGTAAGTTGTCTTTCCGTTGAAGGTGTATGAATTCAGAGGTATGCCGGGGTTATAATTGTAAAGTACTACAAGGAATATAGCCGACTTTGATATTTGAGTGAGCTTGCTGAAGGGTTGGTTCTGAGTGCATTTTTGTGGTCACTTCCACTGCGCTGGGTTGAAGGCCCTATATGAATTGACTGGCACACAAGTACAAAGTGCTGTTCACCTAGCCAGCAGTGAGACCTTCATCCATTTCCTGCTGCAGCTCAACTCCATTTTATTTTATTGTCTGTTCAGTTGTTGTCATTATTATTTTCAAGTAAATGGATTTCATTGATTATTTTAGCCAAATGGGTCATTTCCTGGTGGCTGTGACGTGTACGCTGGGAGTCGGGACGCAAGTACAGGAAGTGAATTTAATAATAAATGAAACATGGAACAAAACAAGAAAGACGAGTAGCGTACAGACATGAAACACAGGAACATAATCAATAGGTGTCACGGTTTACTAAGCCAGAACCCAGAAGCAGACCAGGACAAGGTGAGTTGACACGAAGGTGAGTATTTATTTAACAGATTCAAAAACACGATGCAGAATAATCCAGGGGACAGAGCGGGCGGCGGAGATGAGTTGGTGGAGGTGCAGGGGCAGATCCAATAATGGCTCGGCAGCCGCTGACAACCAGGCAGGGGTTGGGTGAAGGTTCCGGGAGATTGACTGTAGATAGAAACAAAACGGAGGTAAGTACACAGCAATCCAACAAGGTGCAAAACAACAAAACTAACGCTAGAAACTCCAAGACTGATACGCTGACAAACATACTGTTCATGGCTAACGATCCGGCAGGGAATGGATGTCAGGTCAGAGCTTATGAAGGGTGATGATCAGGACCAGGTGTGCAGATCGCTGATGAGATGCAGGTGCGGTTAATCGGGAGATCTCCCGCCTAGCAACGTCGCCCGGCAACCAGGCAGGGAGCGTTCAAGAACCCTCAGGCAACCGGAGATTCCGAGCAGAAAAATGGCAACACAGGCAGGAACCGACTCAAGATGCAGGGTTCATGACAGTACCCCCCCTCCGACGAATGCCACCGGGCGGACTACCCGGAGCGCCAGGATGGAGGCGGTAGAAGTCACGAAGGAGGTCAGCATCAAGGATCTGACGCCGAGGAATTCAACTCCTCTCTTCAGGACCATACCCCTCCCAGTCCACGAGATACTGGAAACCCCGACCCCGCCGTCTGGAATCCATAATGCGGCGCACCGTGTAGGCAGGACCACCTCCGATCATCCGAGGGGGAGGAGGAGGAGGCGGAGGGGGCAACAGAGGACTGAGGAGAACAGGCTTGAGGCAGGAGACATGAAAGGTGGGATGGACTCTGAGCGTTCTAGGTAACTTGAGTCGAACCGCAACAGGATTGATCACCTTCTCCACCACAAATGGACCAATGAACTTCAGTGACAGTTTCTTAGACTCAGTCCGCAGAGGAAGATCCCGTGTGGCCAACCAGACCCTATCTCCGATGGTATAGGTGGGGGCGGGAATCCGGCGACGATTCGCCTGGAGCTGATACCGGTCAGAAACTCTAAGGAGGGCCTTTCTGGCCCGATGCCAGGTCCGGTGGCAACGACGAATGTGGGCCTGAACAGAGGGCACTGAGAGATCCTTCTCCTGAGAAGGAAACAAGGGAGGTTGGTAGCCATACAGGCACTGGAAGGGAGACATCCCAGTGGCAGATGTAGGGAGAGTATTGTGGGCATACTCAACCCAAGGCAACTGAGAGACCCAGGAGGTGGGGTTGGAGGAGACAAGGCAGCGTAGCGTGGATTCCATCTTCTGGTTGGCTCTCTCCGCCTGACCATTAGATTGGGGGTGAAACCCAGATGTGAGACTGACTGTAGCTCCAAGGGCCAAACAGAAAGACTTCCAGACAGCAGAGGTAAACTGAGGACCACGGTCGGAAACTATGTCACTGGGCAATCCGTGGACCCTGAAAACCACCCTAACCAGGATCTTGGACCTCTCAGAGGCAGAGGGAAGCTTGGAAATGGGCACAAAGTGGGCGAACTTGCTGAATCGGTCCACAATAGTCAGAATGACCGTGTTCCCCTCAGAAGAGGGCAACCCAGTGACAAAGTCCAGGGCCAGATGCGACCATGGTCGCCGGGGAATAGGGAGGGGGTGAAGTAGTCCAGAGCTGGGCCGATTGGCACTCTTATTCTGTGCACACACTGGACAGGCAGCAACAAACCTCCGAGTATCTTCTCCCATGGCAGGCCACCAAAATCGTCTGCGAAGTAACGCCATCGTCCGAGCCACGCCAGGGTGACAAGCCATCTTGCTGGCGTGGGACCATTGGAGGACAGCAGAACGAACCGACTCAGGCACAAACAACCGACCGGGTGGACCGTTACCGGGACCGGGCTGCGTCCGAAGGGCCGCCATAACCTCCTCCTCAATCCTCCACATAACTGCTCCCACGACACAGTTCCGGGGAAGAATTGTCTCGGTCTTGGCCCCACTTTCCTCCGTCTTGGAGAACATCCGGGACAAGGCGTCCGCCTTGCCGTTCTTAGACCCAGGTCAGAACGTCAGGGAAAAATAAAGCGTCCGAAAAACAAAGCCCACCTGGCCTGACGGGAGTTGAGACGTCTAGCCGATTGCACGTAAGCAAGATTCTTGTGGTCAGTCCAGACAATAAACGGTTGCTCCACCCCCTCCAACCAGTGGCGCCACTCCTCCAAGGCAAGCTTCACCGCGAGAAGCTCCCGGTTACCCACATTGTAGTTCCTCTCCGCAGACGAAAGACGACGAGAGTAGTAGGCGCAGGGATGGAGTTTACCGTCAGTGGAGCATCGCTGGGACAGGATGGCGCCAACCCCCACATCAGACGCATCCACTTCAATGACGAACTGACGGGCCGTGTCAGGTTGAGAGAGAATCGGTGCGTTGGTGAATCGCCTCTTCAAATCCAGGAACGCTCGGTCCGCCTCAGGATTCCAACTGAAGGTCCTGGTACTGGAAGTCAGGGCAGTTAAAGGAGCGGCCACACGGCTGTAATCTCGGATGAATCTGCGATAGAAATTCGCAAACCCCAAAAACCTCTGGAGCTGCAATCTCATACCGGGCTGGGCCCAATCCAGAACCGCCCTAACCTTCTCCTGGTCCATCCTAATCTCTCCCCTGGAGATGATGTACCCGAGGAAGGATGTAGTGTGGGCGTGAAACTCACACTTCTCTGCCTTCACGAACAGGCGATTCTCCAACAATCGCTGCAGAACCTGCCTGACATGCTGGACGTGGCTGGAAGGTTCCTTCGAGAAGATAAGAATGTCATCCAGGTAAACAAACACAAAGAGACCGATCATATCTCTCAGGACGTCATTCACCATACTCTGGAACACTGCTGGAGCGTTGGTCAGTCCAAACGGCATCACCTGATACTCGAAGTGACCCATCGGTGTATTGAAACCCGTCAACCACTCGTCCCCCTCTCTGATCCGGACCAGATGATACGCATTGCGTAGGTCCAGCTTGGTGAACACAGTAGCACCCTGTAAGGAGTCGAAAGCAGAGCTCATCAAGGGCAGGGGATACTTGTTCTTGACCGTGATATCATTCAACCCCCGATAATCAATACACGGTCGAAGAGAGCCATCCTTCTTACCCACAAAGAAGAATCCTGCCCCCAGGGGTGATGACAAGGGACGAATGAGACCAGCAGCTAGGGACTCCTTGATGTAGGTCTCCAAAGCCTCACGTTCAGGTCGGGAGATGCTGTATAACCGTCCCTTGGGATAGACAGCTCCAGGGAACAGGTTTATGGCACAATCATATGGTCGGTGGGGAGGGAGTGACAGAGCCCTCTGCTTACTGAACACTTCCCCCAAATCGTGATATGTCTCGGGAACCAGGGACAAATCTGGGGGTCTAGCCTCAATCACCTGACTGGGAACAGAATGGGAACAGGCAGTCTTGAGGCAGTTAGCATGACAATCAATGCTCCAACTAGTTACCTTGCCAGTCACCCAATCGAACGTGGGATTGTGTTCCTTCAGCCAGGGGTATCCAAGGACCAGAGGAACATGGGAAGAAGGCAGAATGAAGAATGAGATAACCTCAAAATGATTCCCTGACAACAGCATCTTAACCGGTTCAGTCCTCATCGTGATACGTGCCAGACTACTGCCGTTCAGAGTGGTAGCTTCAATGGCTTCCGGTAATCGCTCCTTGGAAAGCCCCAGCTGTTCCACCATGTCGGCATTAATAAAGCTTCCATCGGCACCTGAATCGACGAAAGCGTTAATCGCTAAACTCTGATTCCTGTTCATGAGGGTAGCCGGGAAACGGGGTCTGACAGAGGTATTGAGAGGTTGAAACTGGCTCGCTAAAAGTCCTCCCAACTTCAGCGAGTCGAGCAGTTTGATGACCGCCGGGAACAAGTGGAGATGTAATGTCCCGAACTACCACAGTAGAGGCAGCAGTTGGTCTTACGTCTATGTTGCCGCTCCTCCTTGGTTAACCCGTGCCGCCCCACTTGCATGGGTTCAGAATCTGGAGGCAGGACCTCTCCACTAATCCTGTGTGGTGGACAATGATCGACGCATTCTGGTCCACCCCCTGATCCGACTGGAAACTGAGAAGCTGATTGATTGGACGGGCCCCATTGCTTCTCCCTCCTTCTCTCTCGAACTCTGTTATCCACCCGAATCGACAAGGTTACCAAGCGGTCCAGGTCACTAGGCTCCGGATAGGAGATCAACTCATCCTTGAGTTGCTCCGACAGCCCCTGGTAAAAGGCCGCTTGCAGTGACTCCTCATTCCACCCGCTCTCCACAGCCAATGTCCTGAATTCGATAACGAAGTCGGCAACGCTGCGAGTTCCTTGGCGAAGAGAAAACAGGCGCTTCGCTGCGTCCATACCTCGGACGGGATGGTCAAACAGCTTCCTCATCTCGGCCGTGAACTCCTGGTATGAAGCCATGCAGGTGTCCTGTCGTTCCCATACGGCTGAAGCCCACTCCAGAGCTCTACCACGCAGCAATTCAATGACAAAGGCTATCCTAGCCTTGTCTGTGGCATAAGAGTGGGACTGTAGATCGAACACTAATCCACACTGCATAAGAAAAGAACGGCATCTTCCCAACTCCCCGTCATATTTATCAGGTGTCGGAACCTTGGGCTCACGGAAGGGCACAGCTCCAGAAGCGGCAGGCGAGATGGGTGAAACCGGTAGTGGATTCTCCACCGGCAAACTGAACTGAGCCTGGATCTTCGTCAGACTGGTAGAAAAGTTCCGAACTGACAACGCTATCTCCTGTAGTGCCGTGCTATGTTGTCCCAACATCTTCTCCTGATGGGTAATGGCATTGCGAACAGAGTCCAGGTCCGCTGGGTTCATTTCTGGCCGGATCGTTCTGTCACGGTTTACTAAGCCAGAACCCAGAAGCAGACCAGGACAAGGTGAGTTGACACGAAGGTGAATATTTATTTAACAGATTCAAAAACACGATGCAGAATAATCCAGGGGACAGAGCGGGCGGCGGAGATGAGTTGGTAGAGGTGCAGGGGCAGATCCAATAATGGCTCGGCAGCCGCCGACAACCAGGCAGGGGTTGGGTGAAGGTTCCGGGAGATTGACTGTAGATAGCAACAAAACGGAGGTAAGTACACGGCAATCCAACAAGGTGCAAAACAACAAAACTAACGCTAGAAACTCCAAGGCTGATACGCTGACAAACATACTGTTCGTGGCTAACGATCCGGCAGGGAATGGATGTCAGGTCAGAGCTTATGAAGGGTGATGATCAGGACCAGGTGTGCAGATCGCTGATGAGATGCAGGTGCGGTTAATCGGGAGATCTCCCGCCTAGCAACGTCGCCCGGCAACTAGGCAGGGAGCGTTCAAGAACCCTCAGGCAACCGGAGATTCCGAGCAGAAAAATGGCAACACAGGCAGGAACCGACTCAAGATGCAGGGTTCATGACAATAGGCCTATTGGGCCTCCTGTAGCTCAGTTGGTAGAGCATGGCGCTTGCAACGCCAGGGTTGTGGGTTCGATTCCCACGGGGGGCCAGTATTGAAAATGTATGCACTCACTAACTGTAAGTCGCTCTGGATAAGAGCATCTGCTAAATGATGTAAATGGAAGGAACCAAAGGGAGTGACATATATAGGGGAGGTAATCAGGAAGGTGATGGAGTCCAGGTGAGTCTCATGAGGCGCAGGTGCGGGTAACAATGGTGACAGATGTGCGTAATAATGAGCAGACTGGCGTCCTCGAACTGCCGGAGAGGGAGTATATGTGACAGTGGCTCTCGAGTGTGCTGCCTACCCCAAACGCACCAAAAAACAGACAGACGAGAGCATCTCCCAAGACAGCTGTCATGACATATGGTGATTTTGTTCTGATTCGCTTCTCCCTCAATGCCTCATTGAAAGTGGGCTCAAGCCCATAGCTGCAGTGTTGCTAATGTCTTGGGCACCAGTGGTTACAAGTTTCAAGTTTTATTTGTCACATGAACGAGTACAGTGAAATGCTTAACTAGCAAGCTCTGACCAACAGTGCAGTATTCAATATCAAAATAGTAGAACTAATAAAAGAACAACAGAGAGGAAGCTATATACAGGGTCAGTGTTCAGGACAACAGAGAGGAAGCTATATACAGGGTCAGTGTTCAGTACCACAGAGAGGAAGCTATATACAGGGTCAGTGTTCAGTACCACAGAGAGGAAGCTATATACAGGGTCAGTGTTCAGTACCACAGAGAGGAAGCTATATACAGGGTCAGTGTTCAGTACCACAGAGAGGAAGCTATATACAGGGTCAGTGTTCAGTACCACTGAGAATAAGCTATATACAGGGTCAGTGTTCAGTACCACAGAGAGGAAGCTATATACAGGGTCAGTGTTCAGTACAAAAGAGAGGAAGCTATATACAGGGTCAGTGTTCAGTACAACTGAGAGGAAGCTATATACAGGGTCAGTGTTCAGTACCCCAGAGAGGAAGTTATATACAGGGTCAGTGTTCAGTACCACAGAGAGGAAGCTATATACAGGGTCAGTGTTCAGTACCACAGAGAGGAAGCTATATACAGGGTCAGTGTTCAGTACCACAGAGAGGAAGCTATATACAGGGTCAGTGTTCAGTACCACAGATAGGAAGCTATATACAGGGTCAGTGTTCAGTACCACAGAGAGGAAGCTATATACAGGGTCAGTGTTCAGTACCACAGAGAGGAAGCTATATACAGGGTCAGTGCCAGTACCAAATGTACCATTTATTATTTTTTATTTAACCTTTATTTAACCAGGTAAGCCAGTTGAGATCAAGTTCTCATTTACAACTGCGACCTGGCCAAGATAAAGCAAAGCAGTGCGATAAAAACAACAACAACACAGAGTTACACATGGGATAAAACAAAACATAGAGTCAATAATACAATAGAAAATCTATATACAGTGTGTGCAAATGTAGTAAGTTATGGAGGTAAGGCAATAAATAGGCCATAGTGCAAAATAATTACTATTTAGTATTAACACTGGAGTGATAAATGTGCAGAAGGAGATGTGCAAATAGAGATACTGGGGTGGAAATGAGCAAATTAAATAACAATATGGGGATGAGGTAGTTGGGTGGGCTAATTACAGATGGGCTGTGTACAGGTGCAGTGATCGGTAAGGTGCTCTGACAACTGATGCTTAAATTTAGTGAGGGAGATAAGAGTCTCCAGCTTCAGAGATTTTTGCAGTTCGTTCCAATGTGCAGGGATACTGGAGTATTGAGGTAGATACAGTATGTGCATGTATGCAGAGATTAGGAGAAAGTGACTGATAGCAGGATAAATAGTAATAATAATAATAATAATAATAGTAAACAGTATGGCAGCAACATACGTGGTGGGTGCCTGCATGGTGGTGAGTGTGTCTATGTAAGTGTGTGTGTGTGTGTGTGTGTGTGTGTGTGTGTGTGTGTGTGTGTGTGTGTGTGTGTGTGTGTGTGTGTGTGTGTGTGTGTGTGTGTAAGAGTGGCAGTGCAGGTGTGATAGGTGGATATACATGTAAACAGGGCTGAATAGTGACTGGTAGCATGAATATATAAATACTATGGTAATATACTAATGGTAATATATACATGTAAACAGGAGAAATAGTGACCAGTAGCAGGATAGAAAGATACTAATGGTATCGGCAATCAATAATCAATGAAAAGCTGCGTATTTGCAGTAATAAATTGAAACCATAATAATTTTAACAGCAGCATGGGTGTGAAGGGGAGCAGTAGTTGTTCGCCATTTAACAGTGTTACAGCCAGGGGATAGAAGCTGTTTAGGAGTCTGTTGGTCTGAGCCTTGATGTACCGGTACCGCCTGGAGAACAATCCATGTCTCAGGTGGCTGGAATCTTTGGCAATTTTTCGGGCCTTTCTCAGACAACGTCTGCCATGTACGTCCTGGATGGCTGGGGGCTGGGCCTCCCACATCACCCTCTGTAGGGCCTTCCGGTCGAGGACGGTGCAGTTGCCATACCAGACGGTGATACAACCATATAAAATTGTATTTGTCACACGCTTCGTAAACAACAGGTGTAGACGAACAGTGAAATGCTTACTTACAGTGCTTCCCAACAATGCAGAGAGACAGATAGAGAAATAATAGAACCATAATAATAGTAATAATAACCAGTCAGGATGCTTGGAGGGGACTATGGAAAGCTGAGCTGTAGTCGATGAACAGCATCCTCACATAGGTATACATTCTTCTTTTCTAGGTGGGAGAGGGTAGTGTGGAGCAGTGACGGTAGGTGCCGTTTAAGATTAGGGAGCATTGCCTTATTTCTATTACAGCATATTGGGTGACTGTCATTCATACAGTATTCCATTCACCCAGCTCAATGTAACATCGATAGGTTTAGGCTAGTACATGATACTACCCATCATGAGGTTGCTACAACTTAGTTAGGTTGCTAATGGAAGTTTACAACGTAGGTGCACAGGTCGAGATAATTATTTTAATAATCAAGGTGAAAGACAGTGACACATTCAATACCGCCTTGCACATTCTTGCCTGCATCTAACTGATCTAGGGTGTAATCATTAGTCCAAACAGTTGCAAATGAGAGATTCTATTGGACGAATTCAGGTATGTTTATCCCTGTTTCATTCCGTTTGCTTCCGTTTAAGAAATGCTTTTCAACGGAATCGGGGATTGAATACATAACAGCTGTCTGTGACCAGGCGAAAAAACCTTTCCAAGCCAAACCTTCATACCATAAGCGCTAACCGCTACACACAGCCTACATCGTTGTCACAGCTACTAGAACTAATGGGTTAGTAAACCCGCTATAATCATGCAGTACAGTGTACAGCGAGCAGTTTAGCAGTTACACCGCAGGCCCTGGTGGCAATAAATTAATACAACCAAAAGCTTACCTTGACTTGGAAGAGTTCCAGCGTTAGATAGTCATAGCCAGCTAGCTAACATAGCATCCATCTGTGTTTGAGCCGGGTGTTTGAGTAGGCTAAACTAGCTAGCTCCATTCGCTAGCTAAGTAAGTGAAAGTGAAAAAAAATATATATATATAGTTAGCTCTCTCTCTCTTGCTTTTCCTTCATTTTTTGAATAAATAAATAAATTAATGACAACTTTTTTTGAGTCAACTAATCAACACATTTTATGGACTGCAGTTCTAGCTAGCTATAGCTTATGCCTTCAGTACTAGATTCATTCTATAATCCTTTGATTGGGTGGACAACTTGTCAGTTCATGCTGCAAGAGCTCTGATAGGTTGGAGGACATCCTCCGGAAGTTGTCATAATTACTGTGTAATTCTATGGAAGGGAGTGAGAACCATGAGCCTCCTAGGTTTTGTATTGAAGTCATGTACCCAGAGGAGGACGGAAACTAGCTATCCTCAGGCTACACCATGGTGCTAACCTAGAGACTGCTGCTGAGGCTACTGTAGACCTTCATTGCAAAACACTGTGTTTTAATCAATAATTTGGTTACATGTGAATTTATTTAGTATAGTTTTTTCTAAAAAAGGATAACTTTAATGTTTTACTATTTTATTTTCATTAAATTCCTTGAGGAGGATGGTCCTCCCCTTCCTCCTTGAGATTGGTCGTCTGTCTATCTGTTGAAACGTTATGCAAATTGGAGTGGGTCCAGGGGGTCTTGGATGATGGAGTTGATGTGTGCCATGACCAGCCTTTCAAAGCACGTCATTATTACAGATGTGAGTGATACAGGGCTGTAGTCATTGTGGCAGGATGCCTTAGACTTTTGGGGAACAGGAATGATGTAGTAACAGGAAATGTGAATTATTATGTGGATTATAATTAATGGACATTTTTGCAGAGGTTGGTAAATTTTTCGTACGGGCAAATCAAGTCTGACATTTTAAAGTGGAAACTACTAACTTTATAAGCCTTTTTAAACATTGAATACACTATAAGTTTGCATTTCCTGCAGTAGAAAATTCAGTAGGAAAGTTCTCAACAAAGTGATCACCTTGTCAGCTCGGGTATTTGAACCATCAACCTTTTGGTTACTGGCCAAACACTTTAACCGCTAGAAAACCTGCCTGCCATACCTATGCTATGTCAATAACATTCACAAAACATCTGAACATATAGGCTAAGCAAGCTGGTAACAAAATGGTCGACTGATTAGAAGATACGGGAAAAGCAGAAAAGTACTCAATGTTTGCCTCGAAATGCAAATGAAAAAAGTATTTCCAGCTCAATGTTCCCCACAAACTGTGCATCTAGTTTTGTTCTCCAGGGAAGCTTAGCCTGGAGCTTCAATCAGTAATGCAAAAGTAACACAATCTCACTCGGAGTATTCAGTGTTGAGGAAAGAGGTGAAATCACGTATATCCTCTCCAATAATCCCGATGTGATGTGAAGTCTCCACCCTGACCTACTTACTGATTTTGCCAACTTCGGGTGGATTGTTTTATTAATCTCTGCCACAGACAAGCAGAGGAATGCAGAATGAAAAAAATCCCTGTCACTTCCCATTAAAAAAGTGCATCTATCCTCCACACTGTCTCCAGGTAGGCAGCCTAATTCTGTGCTCGATGCCTCTGTAGACGTTAGAACACAAGATGTCATCTGCACACAAGACAAAAAAGGTTCTACGGGCAAGCTGGCAATTTTAATTTCCTCTGATCCATGTGCTTTAAAGGGTAGGAAGCATACGTTTTTAGTCACCAATGTAACCACACAGTGTGGTCAAAGACTTAGTAACTTAGTTGTAGTCACCATCTGGTTACCTATGAGTACAAATAGAGTTATGTTTTGGGGTTATTACATATTTATTAACTTATTTCCGGATATCTTCTAAACTACCCACACTGCACTATTTCTTAGCATCATATGGAGGATCTACTCTGTGCTACCGAGTTCGTATGTTAGCTCGGTAGCGAGCTCAAGCTGGCTAACGTTAGCCACTAGCCATACTAGCGTGTAATTACATTCCAGACTAAATGTTGGTTGTGGTGAGCTACAATCCACCAACCACAGGAAGTGTGATGTAAACAAGGAGCACCATGCAGCATGCTCTTCACAGACTTTGTGGCTGTGTTATCTGGTGGGAACCAATTAGCACGGCAGCTTCTGGTGCCTTCTTGCCGTGGGCTCAAAACAAAAGAGAAAATCATACCTGTTTGTCAATTTTTCGGCATGTTCTCTGTGAAGTAGGCTACGGGAGTTTTGTAACTTTTTCCACCTTGGCTAGTTTACGGAATCTATCTATTTTGGATTACCCTGGCTTTAGTAGCTAACTCAGCCTGCACACTTTAAAGTTTTACCATCAGATGGGCCCCAGCCATCAATCTGTAAGTCTCTGCTCTCTCTTTGCTTTGATCTGTGGTGATGTTTTAGTTGTGTTGTGTTAGTTGTGTTCTAGCTGGTCTCCAGTAGTTGGGCTCTAGCTTGCCGACCATAACCATGGTGGTTGGCTAGGCTGGCTAGGCTTATAGCTAGTTGGCTAAATAGCTAATGTTAGCTGGCTGACTAGCTTGCTGGCTAAGATAACTGCATATAGCTAACATTCTTTGATAACTGGTTAGCTAGATGGTGTTATGTATTTCCAAAACTTTGGTTTACTTTAATGTAGCTGTAAGATAGGTGTTGATAGCAACTGGCTGACTAATGCAGTGCTAACGTAACGTTAGCAGGCTGGTAGGCCTAACGTTAGCAGTGTATTTGGGCTAACGTTAGCAGGTTAGTTGGCTAGCAACCTTGCAAGTTGATTTGTAACAATCAATTCATAAAGTATTTGCTTGTAAGTTGGCTGAAAATTAAATCAAAACCAGTAGGCATGAGTGCAAATCATTTGGTTTAATTTGAATTCATACATTTGAAGTTATTTCTGTTGGAGGTTATATTAATAGCGAATAGGCTGGCTTGCCGGGTCCTCCATATTACATCATTTCTTTTCAACATTACTTTGGCATTCTTCAGAATTCTGTTCGGTTTAATGTAATAACTTGTTCAATAAGTTAAATGAATAAGAAATAGGATACAAATTTAGCAAAATAATAGAACAAGGAGGCACTCAAATGAATTGAAGTAGAATATTTATACATTTACAACATGAACCAATACCAACAATGAATGGTAGTGCTATAGAATTTAGTGTGTCACTCAACTCGGTCTAGAAGATGTACCGTATACTGGCAGGTGTAATCAAAAGAACGCGACCTGTTTAGGGTATAATGCAGAAATGTTCATTGCATTTAATGTAGCAAATCATAGAAATACTACAACTGTAATGAGAATGTGTATAGTTGAGTGTAGTTCAATGTCTTCACTGTACAGGCCACCTTTGTTATTTTAAGCATTGTCCAATTCTATGCAGCTGATTGCTCACTAACAAAGACAACAAACATACATATCTAAAGGGAAATAAATCAAGTTTGATCTGCAAAACATGAACGGCAACTTAGTATAGGGAATCAGTTACAGAATGCTTTTCAATGACTAGTGAATCTGTTGAGACAGTACAACGATTGCAGGTTAAAGAGTAATCTCAACCCCAATTTCAGCCTTAGTCCAAATGCATTCAGGTGAGAAGTTGTGGGTGGGGAAATTTCTCATAAATGTTCATTTTGGGGGTGGGTAAACGTAGTTGTACCTGATCCCAACACTTTCTCACTGAAGCCAGAAGTCCGCTGGCACGCTCTGATAGTACAAGTATGTGCATGGGAACAAATACGGCTCTGGACAGTTAGCTCATGGTGGTAAGGCGGCGAGTTCGTGAAATCTATTGCCACTTGCGGTGTAAATTGAAATCCTCCATGGGCCGCCAAAATGAATATTTGAAATGTGGACTCACATTTATTGTAGTATTGAGTTGGGAAGAAAAGTGCAATCATCACCTTGAAAATGAAGAGTAGGGGCTCAATTCAAGCTACGTTGCAGAATATACGCAGTAGCTCTTTTTCCAACTACTACAACTATTACCAGGGTGACCCCTCTCACAGGTATGCTTTCACTTTTCAGAATAAGAAGTATGTGGGCACGGGATGAATATTGTAAATAAAGGATTTTGGGGAAAAAAAATACATCTATCCCATGTGGAAATAGAACACCCAACCATTGAGTCCTCTGTAGCTCAGCTGGTAGAGCACGGCGCTTGTAACGCCAAGGTAGTGGGTTCGATCCCCGGGACCACCCATACACAAAAATTTATGCACGCATGACTGTAAGCCGCTTTGGATAATAGCGTCTGCTAAATGGCATATTATTATTATTATTATTATTATTATTATATTGAATTATGTAACAACTGTCTTAGTGAATTGTCAGTAATAGTGGTTGGGAAAAAATGCAATGACTTCACATGAACACCAATGTAATCTATTTATTTTTTCAATGGATGTAGCTACGAATATAAACATATAATCCTCATAGCCTACATGTTTTTTTTTCTTCGTAAAAACACTGTTAGGGTCTGAACAAACAAAGTAAAAGCTCAAACGGACCACTAGAAAATGCTCAAACCAAGTTTATTCAACCCACCGTACTAGTACCCTGCAGGTCTTTATTTTTGGCTTTCTCCATTTTTATCCGCTGCTGATAAAATGCCGTGGTTAGGGTACCTGCGTATTGTGGCCTGGACTGTTCTTTGATTTCGGTGTTCCACAATACGTAGGCATCCATACACTCTTGGCTGGATTTAAAGTTTCCTTCAACGGGAAACCAATTTGGTCTGTGGTGCTGTTCATACATGTTTTTCAGCTCTTCTAATGCTTTGGTAACTTCCTCTCCTTCAGCCCCTCCCTTGACGGGAGTCTCCGGGCCTCCGGACGCTATATCAGTGATTATTGGCTCAGCGTTTAGGTTTCTGAACCAACGGTTCTATAAACTATTTTCCCGAGATAGTGAAACACTATAAATACTCTCCAGGGAAGTGCTTAATAATTTGGTCACTCGTCCTAACACTTTTGGTGCTGGACGTCACTGTAAAGTATGCCAATTCACCACGGGAGATTGTGGAAGACTAATGTGTAGCACAGGAAGGGGTTTTAGTCCAGTCTCTCAACTGGACTAGCGGGAACAGTAAATACCACTGTACCCGCTACTCATTACCAAAATTACTCACAGTTGTCCTCCTATTTCCATGTGATCTTTCACGGTTCCCTGCCCCAATAGGGCATAAACCAACCTCTCCTCTTATTGCTACTTCTAATACACATGAATCACTTTCAAACAACGTTCTGATATCCTTTCGTTTTCTAATCATGGAGGGGGCCTTCCTCCAGAACTTACATGCAAACTCCTTTCACCATACACATTTCCACTCACTGCCAATGTCTCATCTTTAAACACAGATATCCCCGGATACCTCCTATTTGCGGCTGGGGCTTTCACCCCCCTGGGACTTTCACCCCACCTACGGATCTCGCAGGGGACCAGACCCACTCGGGACCTATCCTAACGGAACCTACCCTGCACCATAGGTCTATGACCAGTCATAACACAATGGGACTACTGAATAAACTCTGGTTTTATAAGTCTGTATCCTATAATTTGTATTCAGCCTACGACTGTCATTTCCCCAAGATGCCAGAAAGAGTGATAACAGGTGTAGGAACTGTGCCTACCTTGTTTTTGGTGCCAGCTCCTGTGCCACTGATTCAGTTTGATTATAAATCATGGTGAATCCTGCCGACAACGCCAACAAACAGAGTAAAAACTCAAACAGACGACTAGAAAAGCTCAAACCAAGTTTAGTCAACCCACTGGGATGCTTCAGCTGCAAACACAACACACGTCACACAAGCATATATTTATACCTTCAGACTCCTTGCATGTCTATGATAAACAATCCTCTGTTCCTAGGCAGGAACTCTGTTCCTCTTACTGGTGTTGTCAAGGCCTGCCTAAGTCTAGGACCCTCATGGGCGTGGAAGTGTGTGTGCATGAGATAGGACTGTAGTCAGTTGGTCTTCGGGATGTGCTCCTCTGGCCCCCCTCCCAGTGTTGTCTTCTCTCTTCAACTGTTGACCTTATCTCACGTTGAGTTCCACATCCCTTCTTGTCCTAGTCCCACAGAAACTGGCCTGCCTTATCAGGAACTGAGACAAGACTGTTGCTCTTCACCTCCTTCCTCAGAAATATTAATATTCAGCAATAACATGTTTGAACTTTCTGCACATCCCCTTGTCTCACTCAGTAACTTTCCATACACAAAGTTCCTATTGACCCTTCATTGACCCCTAATTTATACATTTCTTATACATATAAAGTAATTCATACGTTCTAATATGGTAACAGGAATAAGTATATTTCAAGCCAGAATCCAACAGCACATGTGTATGAAACGGTAAGCAAAAACTTTGAATTTGGTCATATACTGAAATGTGCCTTACTGACGCGCTGTCACCTGCTTTTATAGTAAGCCTTGAGGTGATACCACCCACTGAGCTATAGTAAAAACTAGAGACCGCCTACAAGATGGCTGACCGTTGCTTTGAACGTAATCTACTCACGATCGCATACGCCGATTCGTGGGGGATAGCATCTGTCTAGTTCCGGTTTCAGGAGCCCATTAGTACATGTGCACAAGCACTGGAGCCTAGCCGAGCCCAGCCCGAGCCCGAGCCCAGCATGTGCAGGAGCGGGAACGTGCATTCCAGCGTGAACTAGAGCAGGTTGTGGATGTTGATTAGCGGGGGAGGGGAAATCTGCAGGCACAAAGCACCACCACACAACCCTGACACAACCACTCGAAACATGAAGAAAATGTTATCTGCAAGTGAATTATTCAGGACTAAGAGGACTGTGCTCTAACTTGATCTATATGTGCACCTCAGGAGACAGTTGTATGATCAGTGGCGTGTATTCATGGATGCCAAAGCAAGCCAGGCTTCCCCAAATATTTGACCAATAAAAATGATAAAATAATTTATTTCATCCATCTCTGTGTTTTCATAATTTCCCATCAATTCACAAGTGGCTGAAATCATCAGTGCGAGGGACACAGCGCCCCTCTGTCTCAGTATATGTTGCCCATGTATCTGATGCTGTTTTGACCAAATTAATTTGGTCAAGCATTTGATTGATTGATTGAAGCATTTGGCCTCCCTTGATAAAAAAATATTTAATAATTACCCAATCAGCGTTGAGCTGAGCTCAACTGTGGGTTGTCCTGGTGAAACAAAATGTGTGTTGATGTCCTGCAGGAGCTAGCTTGCTAAATCGGTGCTCTCCTAAGCCATGAATAGAGATGGGAATTTGGTCTTTTGGTTTTGGCTTAATTCTCTGTACAGGCCAATGATTATGATGGCAATTCTGATCTACCCATTAATTAATATGTTGTGCCACTGGCCTGAGACTATTGAAGTTCAATATGTAGCCTAAATGTAGCCAACCGTTTTAGGCTCACGTTAACTAGCTAGATAACTTAGCTGGTTCATTGTTGCCCATGCCAGGAAGTTAGGCTAGCAAGCATTTTAGCTATGTAGCCTATGATAACAAAAACTAAAAGCTTACTGTGTGACAGAGCCATAGACCATTTTGTCAAAGAGTGGAGGATGCATTGGCATTCAACTAGTCTACAAGTAGGGTGAGTCCCCAAAAATGTTTTATGTGCATGCACACACACACACACACACACACACACACACACACACACACACACACACACACACACACACACACACACACACACACACACACACACACGCACACACACACAAATCAGTACCATGGACATCCACATGACATTTAGCAACATTGATTGGACAAATTATTTTTTGTATATTTAAGTTTATCCTATCCTTACCAGTCTCCCAGTCCCTGCCACTGAAAAACTTCCCCATAGAATGATGCTGCCACCACCATACTTCACGGTAGGGATGGTGTTAGACGGGTGATGAGCTGTGCCTGGTTTTCTCCAGACATAGCGCTTTGCATTCAGGCCAAATAGTTAAATTTTTGTCTCATCAGACCACAGAATAGTTTTGCCTTAAGATCTCAGAGTATTTCACATGACTGTTTGCAAACTCCAGGTGTGCTGTCATGTGCCTTTTTCTCAGGAGTGGCTTCCATCTCGCCACTCTCCCATAAAGCCCAGATTGGTGAAGTGCTTCAGACTGTTGTCCTTCTGGCAGGTTCTCCCATCTCAGCCAAGGAAACTCTGTAGTTCTGTCAGAGTGGTCATTGGCTTGTTGGTCACCTCCCTGACCAAGGTCCTTCTTGTCCGGTTGCCCACAATTTGGTCGGACGGCCAGCTCTAAGCAGAGTATGGGTAGTTCCATAGTTTTTTCAATTTCCCAATGATGGAGACCACTGTGCTCATGGAAACTTTCAACACTCTCAAAATTATTTCATACCCTTCCCCAGATATATGCCTCATCACAATCTCAGAGATCTACGGACAGTTCCTTGGACTTCCTGGTATAGTTTCTGCTCTGACATGCACTGTCAACTGTGGTACCTTATATAGACAGGTGTGTTTCTTTGGCCACAGTTGTATTGACATCTTAAGGATGATCAAAGGAAATGGGATGCACCTGAGCTCAATTTGGAGTGTCGTAGCAAAGGGGTGTGAATACTTATGTACATTTGCATACATTTCTTAAAAACATGTTTTAACTTTTTCATTATGGGGAGATAATAAATACAAAATGTAATCCCTTTTGAATTTAAGCCGTAACACAACAAAATGTGGAATAAGCCAAGGGGTATGAATACTTTCTGAAGGCACTGTACTGGTGACAACTGTTTACCAGAATAGTATTGTCCTCACTAAAGTGCCTGTGAGAGGAAGCTACTAGACTATTGAGAAACAACCACAGTGTGTCCTCAAGGTGAAGAGGTGTTGAACGGGCCCCCCGGGGGTCGGCGGAGAAGCCCTCGTGGGCGAACATGATGACGTCGTTTGGTTTTTGTAGTAACAGGAACTGCAAGAAGTCGGCCATCATGGCACGGAGATCCGTTTTCTGCCGTAGGTACGAGGCATGTTCCGCCTTCAACTCATCCTGTAACACCATGTGTAACAAACTTAGGGGTTAGGGGTTTGAGAGTAAGGGGCTAGACCAGGGTGAGAGTAGAGGGTAATGGGAATACTTAATACGTCACCTTTCTGTCCAGGAAAATGTAGTGCAAAAACAGGTTAAGACATTTGTGCAAATGTATAAAAAAATAAAAACCTGAAATAATACATTTACATAAATATTCAGACCCTTTACTCAGTACTTTGTTGAAGCACCTTTGGCAGCGATTACAGCCTTGAGTATGCTTGTGTATGACGCTACAAGCTTGGCACACCTGTATTTGGAGAGTTTCACCCATTCTTCTCTGCAGATCCTCTCAAGCTCTGTCAGGTTGGCCGGGGAGAGTCGCTGCAAAGCTATTTTCAGGTCTCTCTAGAGACAGTTCAAGTCCAGGCTCTGGCTGGGCTACTCAGGACATTCAGAGAATTGTCGCGAAGCCACTCCTGCATTTTCTTGCCTGTGTGCTTAGGGTCGTTGTCATGTTGGAAGGTGAACCTTCGCCCCAGTCTGAGATCCTGAGCGCTCGGGAGCAGGATTTCATCAATGATTTCTCTGTACTTTGCTCCGTTCATCTTTCCCTTGATCCTGACAAGTCTCCCAGTTCCTGCCGCTGAAAAACAACCCCATAGCATGATTCTGCCGCCACCATGCTTCACCATAGGGATGATGCCAGGTTTCCTCCAGATGTGATGCTTGGCATTCAGGCCAAAGATTTCAATCTTGGTTTCATTAAACCAGAGAATCTGAGAGTCCTTTAGGTGCCTTTTGGTAAACTCCAAGCGGGCTGTCATGTGCCTTTTACTGAGGAGTGACTTCCGTCTGGCCATTCTACCATAAAGGCCTGATTGGTGGAGTGCTGCAGAGATGGTTGTCCTTCCCGGAAGGTTCTCCCATCTCCACAGAGGAACTCTGGAGTTCTGTCAGAGTGACCATCAGGTTCTTGGTCACCTCCCTGACCAAGGCCCTTCTGCCCCAATTTCTCAGTTTGGCCGGGAGGCCAGCTCTAGGAAGAGTCTTGGTGGTTCCAAAATCATTATATTTAAGAATGATGGAAGCTACTGTGTTCTTGGGGACCTTCAATGCTGCAGACATTTTTTGGTACCCTTCCCCGGATCTGTGCCTCGACACAATCCTGTCTCGGAGCTCTACAGACAATTCCTTCGACCTCATGGCTTGGTTTTTGCTCTGACATGCACTGTCAACTGTGGGACCTTATATATATACAGGTGTGTGCCTTTCCAAATCATGTCCAATCAATTGAATTGACCACAGGTGGACTCCAATCAAGTTGTAGAAACATCTCAAGGATGATCAATGGAAACAGGATGTACCTGAGCTCAATTTCGAGTGTCGTAGCAAAAAGCTGTTTTCGCTTTGTCATTATCGGATATTGTGTGTATATTGATGAGGGGAAATGTTTATTTAATCCATTCTATAAAAAGGCTGTAACGTAACAAAATGTGGCCAGAGCGGGGCACCTGGCTCATCCCCGGGAGGCAGCCTGGTTCCAAATCGAATGCAATCAACTTTCAGCAAGTGCAAAATATGCCTACATTGGCACCCGGCAGAGATTAACCGAACCCCCTCACTGCCAAGTGCCTGAGATGTCCTCCAATGAGTCCACTGTCCTCTCCACCCCAAACACCCCCAGTGTCTCCAGATTCAGACACAGGTAGGCTGTTTGGAAAGAGAAACAGAAACAGTAAACACAGACATAGAAGTCCAACTCTCAGACTCTCCCCCATCTCAAACTTCCGCCTCCACCTGTGTCTCTCGCCGTCCTCCTGGTAGAGATGAACCGCTAGGGGCAAAAAGAGCTAGATTAACTACTGAAAGACCAACATATATCACTTTTGCATTGAACTGTAAAAATTAAGACCATAGTTGACGTGTTTCACTATAACTAAACCTAAAACATCTGTTTTTTAATGTATTTATATATTTTTATTTATTTATGAGAGTTGCTCATAAATATTCTCATAAATATTCTAAATATGTATTTATTGTTTAAACAATTATTTTGTATGTTTTTATGCAAATTCTTCTCATATGTGACCTAATAATGTCACTACATTTACCAGACGCTCTTATCTAGAGCGACTAGGGTTAAGTGCCTTGCTCAAGGGTACATCGACATATTCTTCACCTAGTCAGCTCGGGGACTCAAACCAGTAACCTCTCAGTTACTGGCCCAAAACCATTGACCGCTAGGCTACCTGCCGTCCCCACTACACAGGATAACTCTGTTGTTGTAGGAAGGTGTCAGTGTTAGATTCATAAAACATCAGAACACGTGATATGAAACAACACGTATCATTGGGTAATGATGCTCGATGAAGGACACTAAAATGCATTTGAATAAATATTGAATGCCTCATATCGCCTTTCCAGAAATTACAAGACCCCACATCGTACATCCTTTGTGTGGTTTAGGATTCTGTCGCTACGGTTGTCTCTGTGGATCTGTGCTATATGCAACAGACAGGCAGTATATTGTTGTGTAATACTAAGGCATGGTGAGATGGAATGATATCATCAAGAAATAAGAATCGTTTCAAAGAACACGTCACAAACGGATCCCGCTTCACACACACACACACACACACACACAGACACAAGCGCACACACACCCAAACACTCCCGCTGTAAGTTATCATCCTCTCTCTGAGGAAATTGCATTGCCATTCTGAGAAAGCAGTACGTATTTCGCCAATAAAGTGGCTTGCGAAAGTATTCAACCCCCTTGGCATTTTGTTGCCTTTCAACCTGGAATTAAAATTGATTTTGGGGGGGTTTGTATCATTTGATTTACACAACATGCCTACCACTTTGAAGATGCAAAATATTTTTTCTAGTGAAACAAACAAGAAATACGATTTTTTTTTAAACAGAAAACTTGAGCATGCATAACTATTCACCCCCCCCCCCCCAAAGTCAATACTTTGTAGAGCCACCTTTTGCAGCTGCAAGTCTCTTGGGGTATGTCTCTTTAAGCTTGGCACATCTAGCCACTGGGATTGTTGCTCATTCTTCAAGGCAAAACTGCTCCAGCTTCTTCAATTTGGATGGGTTCCACTGGTGTACAGCAATCTTTAAGTCATACCACAGATTCTCAATTGGATTGAGGTCTGGGATTTGACTAGGCCATTCCAAGACATTTAAATGTTTCCCCTTAAACCACTTGAGTGTTTCTTTAGCAGTATGCTTAGGGTCATTGTCCTGCTGAAAGGTGAATCTTCATCCCAGTCTCAAATCTCTGGAAGACTTAAACAGGTTTCCTTCAAGAATTTCCCTGTATTTAGCGCCATACATCATTCCTTCAATTCTGACCAGTTTCCCAGTCCCTGCCGATGAAAAACATCCCCACAGCATGATGCTGCCACCACCATGCTTCACTGTGGGGATGGGGTTTTTGCGGGGTGATGAGAGGTGTTGGGTTTGCGCCAGACATAGCGTTTTCCTTGATGGTCAAAACGCTCTATTTTAGTCTCATCTGACCAGAGTACCTTCTTCCATATGTTTGGGGAGTCTCCCACATGGCTTTTGGCGAACACCAAACGTGTTTGCTTATTTTTTTCTTGAAGCAACGGCTTAAAGTGGTCCTATGGACAGATACTCCATTCTCCGGTGTGGAGCTGTGCAGCTCCTTCAGGGTTATCTTTGGTCTCTTTGTTGCCTGTCTGATTAATGCCCTCCTTGCCTGGTCCATGAGTTTTGATGGGTGGCCTTCTCTTGGCAGGTTTGTTGTGGTGTCATATTCTTTCCATTTTTTAATAATGGATTTAATGGTGCTCCGTGGGATGTCCAAAGTTTCTGATATTTTTTTTATAACCCAACCCTGATCTGTACTTCACCACAACTTTTTCCCTGACCTGTTTGGAGAGCTCCTTGGTCTTCATGGGGCTGCTTTCTTGGTGGTGCCCCTTGCTTAGTGGTATTGCAGACTCTGGGGCCTTTCAGAACAGGTGTATATATACTGAGATCATGTGACAGATCATGTGACACTTAGATTGCACACAGGTGGACTTTATTTAACTAATTATGTGACTTCTGAAGGTAATTGGTTGCACCAGATCTTATTTAGGGGCTTCATAGCAAAGGGGGTGAATATTTTTAATTTTTTTTTCATTTCACTTCGTCAATTTGGACTATTTTGTGTATGTCCATAACATGGAATGCAACAAAATAGGAAAAACGCCAAGGGGGATGAATACTTTTGCAAGGCACTGTAATTGCCCATTCTGGCATAAACAAGACAGTCTGTGAAAAATGCAAATGCTTCACATTGTGCATTTCATTACAGGGGAAGGGACAGCTCTTTAATATTATGATAACAGTGAAAAAGGTTTCTCCCCCCCAAACTGGAAGAATAACAGTGGCAGAAAGTAATTTGCATGCTGAATGTTCATGTTAAATGCCCACAGTGGTTGTAATCATGCAAGGCATTAACACATATTTTAATTACCATTTGTCAACAACTGTGCTTAGAATAATTTTGGCAGCTTAATGTGTCGTTTTACGACACAGATTTAATTCTAATTTCTATGACCACATTTGTGTTTTGTTTTTAAATGACGAAAAGGCATTCTTCCAACAAATGCTCTGTGTTCGTAAGTGCTTTGTAAGGGTTTTTCACGCTGACTGAATTGAGGTGATAGACAGTGGTCAAGAACACAACCTCGCAAATAAGCCTATCCATAGGATGGAGAGGTGTATAATGCACTATGCGATATACAGTACAATAGAATTGCAGTGGTGGTGACGTGCAGTCACAGTACTAACCGACCAGCTCCTCCTGGTTCTCTAGTGATGTGTTAGATCTTCTCAGAATGACAACAACCGTTTGACTGTACCAGCTTGTACAATTGGTAAGGGTACATTTACAGACAGGACAAGTCTGGCATGCAGCACGCCCACAGTCTCTGAAGAATCTCCAAATAGCCCTCTCCTGTGAGAACCACTAAACCCCCCTGGTGGCTCACAGCGGTGTAGCGCTCCGATGACTGAAGAGCCAGCCTAGACCTCAGCGGGACTGAGAGGAGGAGAGTCCCTGGGCAGTAGTAACACTCAAGAGGGTGAAGTTTACTACAGTGTGTGTGTGTGTGTGTGTGTGTGTGTGTGTGTGTGTGTGTGTGTGTGTGTGTGTGTGTGTGTGTGTGTGTGTGTGTGTGTGTGTGTGTGTGTGTGTGTGTGTGTGTGTGTGTGTGTGTGTTTGTGGACGTGTTTAACTATTCTTGTGGGTACCAGAAGTCCCCACAAGAAAAGTAAACAAACTAAAATTTTACAAACTGGGGACATTCTGTTAGTCCCCACGAGAGCAAACGCTATTTCTAGGGGGTTTAGGGTTAAGGTTAGAATTAATGTTAGGGTTAGAATTACGTTAAGGGTTTGGGTTAGGAGCTAGGGTTAGTTTTAGGGTTAGGGTTAGGGTTAGGGGTTAGGGAAAATAGGATTTTGAATGGGACTGAATTGTGTGTCCCCACAAGGTTGGCTGTACAAGACTGTGTGTGTGTGTGTGTGTGTGTGTGTGTGTGTGTGTGTGTGTGTGTGTGTTTGTGTGTTTGTGTGTGTGTGTGTGTGTGTGTGTGTGTGCCAGCTTCATTTATCTCTCCCATGCTTTGAAGACTTGGCCTCCTTTAGCCTGTGTCTCTCTGTCAGTGGCCTGTCAGAACACATTCCAGGGCCTCAGAGCTGTCAGAACATATGCTACCACCCTCGACTCCACGAGAGGCTAAATTTACCTCAACAAAGAAAGAGAAAGAGAGAGAGAGAGAGAGAGAGAGAGAGAGAGAGAGAGAGAGAGAGAGAGAGAGAGAGAGAGAGAGAGAGAGAGAGAGAGAGAGAGAGAGAGAGAGAGAGAGAGAGAGAGAGAGAGAGAGAGAGAGAGAGAGAGAGAGAGAGAGAGAGAGGGGGGAAGACTAGTAGGCATAGACAGACTGTGCAAGGCAACATAAACACCCAGTGTTTGTTTATGGCTCCTTCTATTTGCACTGCATTGAAAAATGTGGAAGAGGAGGGGTGGAGAGAGAGAGAGAGAGAGAGAGAGAGAGAGAGAGAGAGAGAGAGAGAGAGAGAGAGAGAGAGAGAGAGAGAGAGAGAGAGAGAGAGAGAGAGAGAGAGAGAGAGAGAGAGAGAGAGAGAGAGAGAGACAGAGAACCCATTGCCCTTTACGGTTGTGAGGTCTGGGGTCCGCTCACGATCCAAGAATTCATAAAATGGGACAAACACCAAATTGAGACTCTGCTAAAATACAATGTAAAACACCAAATAATGCATGCAGAGCAGAATTAGGCCGATACCCGCTAATTATCAAAATCCAGAAAAGAGCCATTCAATTCTAAAAAACACCTAAAAGGAAGCGATTCCAAAACCTTCCATAACAAAGCAATCACTTACAGAGATGAACCTGGAGAAGAGTCTCCTAAGCAAGCTGGTCCTGGGGCTCTGTTCACAAACACTATGTACAGACTCAGTGAGCATAGCCTTGCAATTGAGAAAGGCCGCCGTAGGCAGACCTGGCTCTCAAGAGAAGACAGGCTATGTGCACACTGCCCACAAAATGAGGTGGAAACTGAGCTCAACTTCCTAACCTCCTGCCAAATGTATGACCATATTAGAGACACATATTGCCCTCAGATTACACAGACCCACAAAGAATTCTAAAACAAATCCAATTTTGATAAACTCACATATCTATTGGGTGAAATACCACAGTGTGCCATTACAGCAGCAAGATGTGTGACCTGTTGCCACAAGAAAAGGGCAACCAGTGAAGAACAAACACCATTGTAAATACAACTCATATTTATGTTTATTTATTTTCCCTTTTGTACTTTAACTATTTGAACATAATATGACATTTGAAATGTCTTTATTCTTTTGGAACGTTTGTGAGTGTAATGCTTACTGTTCATTTCTTTTTCTTTTTTACTTTTGTTCATTATCTATTTCACTTGCTTTGGCAATTTAAACATATGTTTCCCATGCCAATAAAGTCCTTAAATTTAATTGAATTAACAGAGATACAGAGACAGAGACAGAGACAGAGAGAGAGAGAGAGAGAGAGAGAGAGAGAGAGAGAGAGAGAGAGAGAGAGAGAGAGAGAGAGAGAGAGAGAGAGAGGGGGGGGAAAGAGGAGAGAGAGAGGGGGGAAAGAGGAGAGAGAGAGCCACAGATATTCGTATTTGTTCGGTTTCAGTGTGGATTTCAATGCTGGAGGAGAGAGGGAGAAATAGCCCGGTCAAATAAATAAAAGGTAAGTGCATGAATAAATAATAAAACACTCCCACACCCGTTTGGGATTGCCTCATAATACGCTGGCACTAGAGCATTCCACGGGCCTGGAAAAAGAGAGCAATTTATCTCAGGGTTGGGATAAGACAGCATAAAGACTCCCTTGAATATCATCACATGGAATTCACAATGGGCTCGACTGCTACACGCTGACATGAGCCTCTCGGAGCACCACTTGTAAAGGGGGTGTCGGGAAGTGGCGTTTCTGGGATATATTCATCAGTGCACAATTAGCAACATGTTTGGAAACGGAAAAACTAAAACTACAGTCTCTTATTGTTTCCGATAGTCCCACACAATTGCTCAAGAGGGATCAACAGAGTCCATACAATCTAGGTTGGTCCAGAGCAGGTTCATGAATAAACTAAAACCTCATCCATTAGATGAGAAAGAACATGATATGAATTTACTTCTAAGAGGTTTCCCACTGGGCAAAAACTAACGTTGTTTCCACGTGATTTCAACCCAAAACTTCAATGTGATGACGTTGAATCAACTTGGAAAATGTATTGGATTTGGAAAAAAGTCATCAACGTAAGGGAATTCCGTATTTTTCCCTCAATGTTTTTTTTACATACATCCAAAGACATGGGGTTATTTTGTGTTGATTTCACAATGAATTCACGTTAGTTGACAACTCAACTAAATGTAAATCAACTAGACGTTGCACTGACGTCTGTACCAAGTGGGTTGTTTCTGACCCCATCTTTTAGATTGATCAGTTCATCTCATTGTATGCCATGGCATATCATTTTGTCACTGCACTTTATGAATAAATGTCATGTTAAAGCACACAGCCCTTTCTCAATGTGACAGAGATGCATCAATATTGTGGCTTTTAGGATAGTGGGACAGCAGCACCAAGGACCAGACACAGACACACCAAACTGAAGTTGCTGTACAACTCGCTAACTTTCAGGTGGCTGGCTAACTCTCTGATTTGTAGTTTTCCCACTGGTCCCTGGCTGTAAATGTCTGGGCACGTAGCGTCTCATTCAGCTGTTTACAGGCGGGCCAGTTTAGGGAGAAATCAATCAGCTCAGCTTCCTGATTTATGATTCAAGCCATAGCACTCTGTGTCTCTGGTCAGGAACTTTTCTTTCGCTTCTTTTCCAATGCAGGTAGATCACTCTACCACTCTACAGGGATTTAACTATTTACTGCAGTGGGCTAAATTAAAATGTGTATTTATTATGGATCTCCATTAGCTTCCTGGGGTCCAAACACATTAAGGCACTTACATTACACATAAAACAAAAGAAAAAACAGTACATCATAGACAATATATATACCTTTTTTTCCTTTATTACTTTCCAACCCCACCACCCCTTTCCTAATTGGAGTAAACTAGTTAACAACAACGCTTAGGCCTCTACTTCCAGTTTATACATACCATATACATTTGAAGTCGGAAGTTTACATACACCTTAGCCAAATACATTTAAACTCGGTTTTTCACAATTCCTGACATTTAATCCTAGTAAAAACTCCTTGTTTTAGGTCAGTTAGGATCACCACTTTATTTTAAGAATGTGAAATGTCAGAATAATAGTAGAGAGAATGATTTATTTCAGCTTTAATTTCTTTCATCACATTCCCAGTGGGTCAGAAGTTTACATACACTCAATTAGTATTTGGTAGCATTGCCTTTAAATTGTTTAACTTGGGTCAAACGTTTCGGGTAGCCTTCCACAAGCTTCCCACAATAAGTTGGGTGAATTTTGTCCCATTCCTCCTGACAGAGCTGGTGTAACTGAGTCAGGTTTGTAGGCCTCCTTGCTCGCACACGCTTTTTCAGTTCTTCCCACAAATGTTCTATAGGATTGAGGTCAGGGCTTTATGATGGCCACTCCAATACCTTGACTGTTTTCCTTAAGCCATTTTGCCACAACTTTGGAAGTATGCTTGGGGTCATTGTTCATTTGGAAGACCCATTTACGACCAAGCTTTAACTTCCTGACTGATGTCTTGAGATGTTGTTTCAATATATCCACATAATTGTCCTTCCTCATGATGCCATCTATTTTGTGAAGTGCACCAGTCCCTAATGCAGCAAAGCACCCCAACAGCATGATGCTGCCACCCCCGTGCTTGACAGTTGGGATGGTGTTCTTCGGCTCGCAAGGCACCTCCTTTTTCCTCCAAACATAACGATGGTCATTATGGCCAAACAGTTCTATTTTTGTTTCATCAGACCAGAGGACATTTCTCCAAAAAGTACGATATTTGTCCCCATGTGCAGTTGCAAACCGTAGTCTGGTTTTTTATGGTGGTTTTGGAGCAGTGGCTTCTTCCTTGCTGAGCGGCCTTTCAGGTTATGTCGATAAGACTCGTTTTACTGTGGATATAGATAGTTTTGTACCGGTTTCCTCCAGCATCTTCACAAGGTCCTTTGCTGTTGTTCTGGGATTGATTTGCACTTTTCGCACCAAAGTACGTTCATCTCTAGGAGACAGAACGCGTCTCCTTCCTGAGCGTGGTCCCATGGTGTTTATACTTGCGTACTATTGTTTGTACAGATGAACGTGGTACCTTCAGGCATTTGGAAATTGCTCCCAAGGATGAACCAGAATTGTGGAGGTCTACAATTTTTTGTCTGAGGTCTTTGCTGATTTCTTTTGATTTTCCCATGATGTCAAGCAAATAGGCACTGAGTTTGAAGGTAGGCCTTGAAATACATCCACAGGTACACCTCCAATTGACTCAAATGATGTCAATTAGCCTATCAGAAGCTTCTAAAGCCATGACATAATTTTCTGGAATTTTCCAAGCTGTTTAAAGGCACTGTCAACTAAGTGTATGTACACTTCTGACCCACTGGAATTGTGATACAGTGAATTATAAGTGAAATAATCTGTATGTAGCAATTGTTGGAAAAATTACTTCTGTCATGCACAAAGTAGATGTCCTAACCGACTTGCCAAAACTATAGTTTGTTAACAAGACATTTGTGGAGTGGTTGAAAAAACGAGTTTTAATGACTCCAACCTAAGTGTATGTAAACTTCCGAATTCAACCTTACATTTTATGGACACAGTCAATTTTACAATAGTTCTATTTTGTTTGTTTTTACTCCTGAACTTCCTCTACCCTCAACCTCTCCGATCATGGTTTGCTTCTATATGCCATATCTTTCAAACTGTGCTCTTTCACAAAAGTTCTTAACCTGTAACCTATATACTGATTATGGACACAGTGTGTTTTACATTTGTTATCTTGTTGTTATTAGTTGTTATTAGTCCCAACCTTCGGTACATTCAACCCCTCCCATCTATCTCAGAACACCATCCATATTAAATGTCTATTTGCCATATATATTTCAACTGTACTGTGATGTTTCACAAAAGTTCTGAACCCTTCTATTCTCATTGTTTCTACAGATTGTAAATTGAAAATAAACATTTTTGCTAAAAGTATTATTATATTATTGATCGATTGACTATGACTTTTCAGATCACCCAGTAGTGCTATCTGCAGGGTTAGGTCCAGGTAAATATTGCATTCCTTCAGCCATTCCTGGACCTGTGACCAAAGCCAAGCTACAAATGGACAGTACCAAAACAAATGATCTAATGATTCTGTCTCTTCACAGTGAAATCTGCAGAGCTGAGAATATTGTATCCCCCATATAAATAACATTATATAATATAACATTATTACATCAATACATACAATGCCTTCAGAAAGTATTGAGACCCCTTTACTTTTTCCATATTTTATTACATTACAGCCATATTCTAAAATTGATTAAATAACTAAAAATCCTCAGCAATCGACCCACAATACCCTAAAATGACGAAGTGAAAACAGGTTTTTAGACATTTTTAGATATTTTTACAATTTTTAAAACAGAAATACCTTATTTAGATAAGCGTTCAGACCCTTTGCTATGAGAGTCGAAATTGAGCTCAGGTGCATCCTGTTTCCATTGATCATCCTTGAGATGTTTCTACAACTTGATTGGAGTCCACCTGTGGTAAATTCAATTGATTGGACATGATTTGGAAAGGCACACACCTGTCTATATAAGGTCCCACAGTTGACAGTGCATGTTAGAGCAAAAACCAAGCCATGAGGTTGAAGGAATTGTCCGTAGAGTGCAGAGACAGGATTGTGTTGAGAAGCAGATCTGGGGAAGGGTACCAAAAAATGTCTGCAGCATTGAAGGTCCCCAAGAACAGAGTGGCCTCCTTCATTCTTAAATGGAAGAACTTTGGAACCACCAAGACTCTTCCTAGAGCTGGCTGCCTGGCCAAACTGAGAAATTGGGGCAGAAGGGCCTTGGTCAGGGAGGTGACCAAGAACCCGATGGTTACTCTGACAGAGCTCTAGAGTTCCTCTGTGGAGATGGGAGAACCTTCCAGAAGGACAACCATCTCTGCAGCACCCTACCAATCAGGCCTTTATGGTAGAGTGGCCAGACGGAAGCCACTCGTCAGTAAATGGCACATGACAGCCTGCTTGGAGTTTGCCAAAAGGCATCTAAAGACTCTCAGACCATGAGAAACAAGATTCTCTGGTCTGATGAAACCAAGATTGAACTGAATGCCAAGCATCATATCTGGAGGAAACCTGGCACCATCCCTACGGTGAAGCAAGGTGGTGGCAGAATCATGCTGTGGGGATGTTTTTCAGCGGCAGGGTGGGACACTAGTCAGGATCGAGGTGAAGATTAACGGAGCGAAGTATAGAGAAATCCTTGATGAAAACCTGCTCCGGAGCTCTCAGGACCTCAGACTTGGGCGAAGGTTCACCTTCCAACAGGACAACAACCCTAAGCAGACAGCCAAGACAACACATGGGTGGCTTCGGCACAAGTCTCTGAAAGTCCTTGAGTGGCTCAGCCAGAGACCGGACTTAAACCGGATCTAACATCTCTGGAGAGACCTGAAAATAGCTGTGCAGCAGCGCTCCCCATCCAACCTGACAGAGCTTGAGAGGATCTGCAGAGAAGACTGGGAGAAACTTCCCAAATACAGCTGTGCCAAGCGTCATACCCAACAAGACTTGAGGCTGTAATCGCTGCCAAAGGTGCTTCAACAAAGTACTGAGTAAAGGGTCTGAATACTTATGTCAATGTAATATTTCAGCTTTTTTATTTTGAATAAATTAGCAAACATTTCTAAAAACCTGTTTTTGCTTTGTCATTATGGGTTATTGTGTGTAGATTGATGAGGGGGAAAAAACAATTTAATACATTTTAGAATAAGGCTGTAACCTAACAAAATGTGGAAAAAGTCAATGGGTCTGAATACTTTCCGAAGGCAC
Organism: Coregonus clupeaformis; assembly: GCF_020615455.1. NCBI lineage: Eukaryota > Metazoa > Chordata > Actinopteri > Salmoniformes > Salmonidae > Coregonus > Coregonus clupeaformis. The sequence goes on from NC_059202.1 coordinate 22,188,021, forward strand.
TGTATCTACAAAACAAAATGTATAATACCACCACACAACAATATTACAATGTACTTGTGTGTAGGGTGCGTGTGCTAGCGTTTGGGTGCGTATGCGTGTGTCTGTACCTGTGTGTGTGTGCCTCTTCACCAATGGTATGGAAATCTTGGTGGTGCAAACTAAAAAATAATGTTTGTGAGACACAGACCAAATGAAAAGATGCTGGAGGAGTGCTTGATGCCATCTGTCAAGCATGGTGGAGGCAATGTGATGATCTGGTGGTGCTTTGGTGGTGGTAAAGTGGGATGTTTGTACAGGGTAAAAGGGATCTTGAAGAAGGAAGGCTATTACTCCATTTTGCAAAGCCATGCTACACCCTGTGGACGGCTCTTGATTGGAGCCGATTTCCTCCTACAACAGGACAATGACAAAACTACACAATAACTATTTAGGGAAGAAGCAGTCAGCTGGTATTCTGTCTATAATGGAGTGGCCAGCACAGTCACCAGATCTCAACCCTATTGAGCTGTTGTGGGAGCAGCTTGACCATATGGTACGTGAGAAGTGCCCATCAAGCCAATCCAACTTGTGGGAGGTGCTTCAGGAAGCATGGGGTGAAATCTCTTCAGATTAACTAGAATGCCAAAGGTCTGCAAGGCTGTAATTGCTGCAAATTGAGGATTCTTTGACGAAAGCAAAGTTTGAAGGACACAATTATTATTTCAATTAAAAATCATTATTTCTAACCTTGTCAATGACTACATTTCCTATTCATTTTGCTATATTTCCTATTCAAACTCATTTCATGTATGTTTTCATGGAAAACAATGAAATGTATAAGTGACCCCAAACTTTTGAACGGTTGTGTATGTCCAATGGCCGATGAGCACAGATACGTTATATCTATAATTTCTCTTCATATGAAAATACATGATTCATGATGATGACTGCTTGTCTAGCTTGCTAGCTAAGATTTTGAAAGTATGATTTTGACATGATCAGTCCAATCAAAGCTACGGTAGATATAATGTGATTTGATGTAATTTTATCTGTGGCCAATGACCTTGAGCCTTCCTGGATGGGCACTTTTAATATAAATCTATGGCAGCACCCAAGAGGCTTACATTTTCGAGCTCTCCCCATAGGTTTTGCGGTGATATAGTGTCCCAATGAGTGACTGAACACTGAGCCAATCACAGCGCAACTAGAGAACATTACCAACCCCACCATCACAGAAAGCACTGAGCTAGGCTGAAACACCTGCTTTTTGGAGCTGCCTTACTCAAGAAAGCAAAAAAGAGACCGTGTTTTCATGTGGCTATATTAACTCAATTATATATTTTTTTACATTGTTTGCAAACTGATATGTGACACGTATTAATGCCAAAATAACATGCAATAAAATTTTTTGCTAAACAGGTGGGCTCAAAACTGAATGATGGGTCGCCACTGCTTTTCATAGTCCCCGCTGTTCATAAGGTGTATTTTTATCTGTTTTTTAAATCTGATTCTACTGCTTGCGTCAGTTACCTGATGTGGAATAGAGTTCCATGTAGCTCTATGTAGTGCTGTACACCTCCCATAGTCTGATCTGGACTTGGGGATTGTGAAGAGAGCTCTGGTGGCATGTCTGTGGAGTATGCATGGGTGTCTGAGCTGTGTGCTAGTAGTTGTTGATAGTGTTGTTAAGAAGGCAGTGCTGAACTTTATTATTGACAGACTTCTCCCCATCTTAGCTACTGCTGTATCAATATAATTTGACCATGAAATAAATCAGGGTCACACAGAGTGTTTCTTGGTAGTCTTAAACAAATCTACTTTGAAACAAAAGTATACACCTCACATGGTTATGGGCTTAAAAAGAAGACACCTGTACCATGTCACATATAGAGTTGACACCGACTCTGATGCTCGTCGGATGTGGCAGGGCTTGCAAACTATTACGGATTACAAATGGAAACCCAGCAGCGAGCTGCCCAGTGACGCAAGCCTAACAGATTAGCTAAATGCCTTCTATGCTCGTTCGAGGTAAGCAACACTGAAGCATGCATGAGAGCACCAGCTGTTCCGGATGACTGTGTGATCACGCTCTCCATAGCCGATGTGAGTAAGACCTTTAAACAGTTTAACATTCACAAGGCCGCAGGGCCAGACGGATTACCAGGACGTGTACTCAGAGCATGCGCAGACCAACTGGCAAGTGTCTTCACTGACATTTTCAAACTCTCCCTGGCCGAGTCTGTAATACCTACATGTTTCAAGCAGACCCCCATGGTCCCTGTGCCCAAGAATGCTAAGGTAACCTGCCTAAATGACTACCGCCCCGTAGCACTCACATATGTAGCCATGAAGTGCTTTGAAAGGCTGGTCATGGCTCACATCAACACCATCATCCCGGAAACCCTAGACCTACTCCAATTTGCATACAAATCCACAGGTGACGCAATCTCAATTGCATTCTACACTGCCCTTTCCCACCTGTACAAAAGGAACACCTATGTGAGATTGCTGTTCATTGACTACAGCGCAGCGTTCAACACCATAGTGCCCTCAAAGCTCATCACTAAGCTAAGGACCCTGGGACTAAACACCTCCTTCTGCAACTGGATCCTGGACTTCCTGACGGGCCACCCCCCAGGTGGTAAGGTTAGGCAACAACACATTCGCCACGCTGATCCTCAACACGTGGCCCCTCAAGGGTGCATGCTTAGTCCCCTCCTGTACTCCCTGTTCACCAACGACTGGGTGGTCAAACATGACTCCAACACCATCATTAAGTTTGCCAATGATACAACAGTGGTAGGCCTGATCACCAACAACAATGACACAGCCTATAGGGAGGAGGTCAAAGACCTGGCAGTGTGGTGCCAGGACAACAACCTCTCCCTCAACGTGAGCAAGACAAAGAAGCTGATCATGGACTACATGAAAACAAGGGCTGAGCATGACCCCATTCACATCAATGGGACTGTAGTGGAGCGGGTCGAGGGCTTCAAATTCTTTGGTGTCCACATCACCAACAAACTATCATGGTCCAAACACACCAAGACAGCCGTGAAGAGGGCACGACAATGCCTATTCCCCCTCAGGAGACTGAAAAGACTTGGCATGGGTCCCTAGATCCTCAAAAAGTTATACAGCTGCACAATTGAGAGCATCCTGACTGGTTGCATCACCGCCTGCTCGGCATCCGACCGTAAGGCGCTACAGAGGGTAGTGCGTACGGCCCAGTACATCACTGGGGCCAAGCTTCCTGCCATCGAGGACCTCTATACCAGGCGGTGTCAGAGGAAGGCCCTTGTCAAAGACTCCAGCCACCCAAGTCATAGACTGTTCTCTCTGCTACCGCACGGCAAGCGGTACTGGAGCGTCAAGCAGTGCTTAATTTGTAAATCGGGAGGTGCTGGAACAGAAAGTGAGCGCGACGGAGGGGTGATCTGGGGATCTCTTGAGGTACCGGAACACAAAAAATATAAATAAAAATCACCTTTATAATAAAGCATTGCGTGCATATCATCACATTTGCGTAGTGGCATAGATCAGTAGAGCAGAGGCATTTACAGAAGTTGCACACATGGGGGGAAAAATTGTGGCCTAGTGTCCGGGAAATTCTAGGCCTTTTAGAAACACATTTCATGAAATTCTACGTCATTTTACATGACTGGAGACTTTGTCATAATCTTCAAAACAACTGGGAACTCTGAGCTGGGAAATCTCTGACTTCCGACTGCAGTGTGTTCAAGACAACTGGGAAATCGGGAAAAAACTAGTTCCAACTGGAAAAATTCGTCATCCAACTCGGAATTCCAAGTGGGGAACTCTGGCCTCTTTCTTGAGCTACGACTTTCCGACCTGAAGATCACTGACGTCATGATTCGACCTAGTTTTCTGGAGAGCACCATAATACTGCACAAATGATCGAAATTACAGGCTGCTTTGACACTGACAATCTGAGAATCTGAGATCAATGAAAACGACCTTGCCTTCAGTCCATCAATAGCCTAGGCTAAGGTGCGTGAAGACATATTGTATGTTACAATATGAGGATGAAATTATAGTCCTGACTCACCCAATGATGCACAGCTCAATTGCTGGTGATGGCATATGACCTCGTGCCAAAAGCCTCTCTCTCTCTCGTTTTACTTTGTAAAACAATATTTGGAAGTTAATAAAAGAATTGGTAGCCTACAGCTGACAGTTTAGAGTCTTCTCTTTTCAGCAGGAGCCATTTGCTTTCCAACCTGTGTTTTCAAGCAATTGTAGACTATTTGAAATATATGCCTTGCTATTGGGCTACACTCCACAGATAGGCTATCCGGGGTCCGGATCACGCCACGAGAGGGACCGGATCAGGCCAAGTAGGTTCTGGAACGAAACAGTCCAAAACGGAGAGGTGCCGGATCCTGTTCTGGCAGGATCCGGCTCAAATTAAGCACTGGCACCAAGTCTAGGTCCAAAAGGCTCCTTAACAGCTTCTACCCCCAAGCCATAAGACTGCTGAACAATTAATCAAATGGTTACCCCCCCCCTCTTTTCTTAACTCTTATTTTCTTAACACTGCATTGTTGGTTAAGGGCTTGTAAGTAAGCATTTCACAGTAAAGTGTACACCTATTGTTTTAAATTTGATTTGATATGTATTCAATTTTGAGTTTGCATCCCAATATTACACTTTATATATAGTGGGGAGAACAAGTATTTGATACACTGCCGATTTTGCAGGTTTTCCTACTTACAAAGCATGTAGAGGTCTGTAATTTTTATCATATGTACACTTCAACTGTGAGAGACGGAATCTAAAACAAAAATCCAGAAATTCACATTGTATGATTTTTAAGTAATTAATTTGCATTTTATTGCATGACATAAGTATTTGATCACCTACCAACCAGTAAGAATTACAGCTCTCACAGACCTGTTAGTTTTCTTTAAGAAGCCCTCAACTGTTCTCCACTCATTACCTGTATTAACTGCACCTGTTTGAACTCGTTACCTGTATAAAAGACACCTGTCCACATCCTCAATCAAACAGACTCCAACCTCTCCACAATGGCCAAGACCAGAGAGCTGTGTAAGGACATCAGGGATAAAATTGTAGACCTGCACAAGGCTGGGATGGGCTACAGGACAATAGGCAACAACTGTTGGCACAATTATTAGAAAATGGAAGAAGTTCAAGATGACGGTCAATCAACCTCGGTCTGGGGCTCCATGCAAGATCTCACCTCGTGGGGCATTAATGATCATCAGGAAGGTGAGGGATCAGCCCAGAACTACACGACAGGACCTGGTCAATGACCTGAAGAGAGCTGGGACCACAGTCTCAAAGAAAACCATTAGTAACACACTACGTCGTCATGGATAAAAATCCTGCAGCGCATACAAAGTCCCCCTGCTCAAGCCAGCGCATGTCCAGGCCCGTCTGAAGTTTGCCAATGACCATCTGGATGATCCAGAGGAGGAATGGGAGAAGGTCATGTGGTCTGATGAGACAAAAATAGAGCTTTTTGGTCTAAACTCCACTCGCCGTGTTTGGAGGAAGAAGAAGGATGAGTACAACCCCAAGAACACCATCCCAACCGTGAAGCATGGAGGTGGAAACATCATTCTTTGGGGATGCTTTTCTGCAAAGGGGACAGGACGACTGCACCGTATTGAGGGGAGGATGGATGGGGCCATGTATCGCGAGATCTTGGCCAACAACCTCCTTCCCTCAGTAAGAGCATTGAAGATGGATCGTGGCTGGGTCTTCCAGCATGACAACGACCCGAAACACACAGCCAGGGCAACTAAGGAGTGGCTCCATAAGAAGCATCTCATGGTCCTGGAGTGGCCTAGCCAGTCTCCAGACCTGAACCCAATAGAACATCTTTGGAGGGAGCTGAAAGTCTGTATTGCCCAGCGACAGCCCAGAAACCTGAAGGATCTGGAGAAGGTCTGTATGGAGGAGTGGGCCAAAATCCCTGCTGCAGTGTGTGCAAACCTGGTCAAGACCTACAGGAAACATATGATCTCTGTAATTGCAAACAAAGGTTTCTGTACCAAATATTAAGTTCTGCTTTTCTGATGTATCAAATACTTATGTCATGCAATAAAATGCAAATTAATTACTTAAAAATCATACAATGTGATTTTATGGATTTTTGTTTTAGATTCCGTCTCTCACAGCTGAAGTGTACCTATGATAAAAAATTACAGACCTCTACATGCTTTGTAAGTAGGAAAACCTGCAAAATCGGCAGTGTATCAAATACTTGTTCTCCCCACTGTACATCACAGAAGACTGAAATATAACATAACCTACACAAACGTTTCGACTATGTCACGACTTCCACCGAGGCTGCCCCCCCTCCTGGTTCGGGCAGGCTTCGGCGTTCGTCATCACCGGAGTACTAGCTACTGCGATCCCATCCTCATCATTCCACTTGTCATGTCTTGTCAATCACACACACCTGGTGCTCATTCCCCTAATTAGTATGTGTATAAGTGTTCCCTCTGTTCCCCTTGTCTTTGTGAGTGATTGTTTGTTGTGAGAGCGTGTAGCTCGGTTGAGCTACTATTCACTGTGTTTATGCCAAGGTGGATGTTTTCCCTTGTATTAGTTTCGTTTGACGCTTGGGGTGTTTGATTTATGCAAACAAATAAACTCTGGACTTCGGTATTTTACCTCCTGCGCCTGACTCCTTCATTCACACCTCGTCACAGGCTAAGAGCATTCTTCAGTTTGTAAGCTCTGTTAAACTACTTATTTAGTGCCGGCTTCCTGGGTTTTTTGTTATGATTCAAGCCTGTGTACAGTTTCATATGCACTGCAGTAGAAGTTTAGGTCCAAGGGAGTGAACACAGCCACCTTCATGAATATCAAGATCAGGAATAGCAAAATGGCTATCAAATCCCCCTTCCCCAAACAGTCTGCCATTTGCAAAATTACAAAGTGAGAGACCATAAAGTAAACCCCTTTTGAAAAGTGTTCCCTTTTAAAAATGGCCTTTCCCTGCATAAATGACGGTCGATTAAAAGCCCAGTAACTTTAAATTGCTATCTTTTGTTGCTTTCCTTTTAGGGGAGAGAAGGGGGAAGAGAGGGTATTTCCTTCTAGATACATCCAACTGTTCAATATTTATATTTTCTCAAGAAGAGCGGGTTATCGGCTATGATACAGCATTGTGGGGGAAGGAGAGGAAACAAGGAATGACTGTTGCTTTCATGACTCACTGCCCCATGAACAAAAGCAGCACTTCTCTACAGAGACGCCTAGGAATATTGTACATTATGGGCTCACCCAATTAGGCATGACCATTTTCAGGATTTCAAAAGGAACCCTAAAATCATTGTTTGAGAGGATTTGGAGGGGAGGTCTTTCAGTTCCAACAAATTTTAATAAAAATAAACCCAGTTAGCACATAACGTTCTGATAATCATTTGTTTCTTAGAGCTTGGTGAGAGCGTGGTTGTCCTCTGATTATTTTGCATACAACCTTCCCACAACTTTCTGGGAATGGTGCACGATAGTTGCTTGGCTTTGAAACATTCTCAGCACATTTAAGGAACTTGTAAAAAAATATACATATATTTTCTTGGTATTACATTACTTTAACCGAACGTTTCCTAAAATTTCAAACATGGCTACATTTAATAATAGATAATAGATACTGACATAATAGATATACTGATATAATAGATATACCGATATAATATACACTACCGTTCAAAAGTTTGGGGTCACTTAGAAATGTCCTTGATTTCAAATACAGTGTAGACATTATTAATGTTGTAAATGGCTATTGTAGCTGGAAACGGCAGATTTTTGATGGAATATCTACATAGGCGTACAGAGGCCCATTATCAGCAACCATCAGTCCTGTGTTCCAATGGCACGTTGTGTTTGCAAATCCAAGTTTATCATTTTAAAAGGCTAATTGATCATTAGAAAACTCTTTTGCAATTATGTTAGCACAGCTGAAAACTGTTGTGCTGATTAAAGAAGCAATAAAACTGGCCTTATTGAGACTAGTTGAGTATCTGGCGCATCAGCAATTGTGGGTTTGATTACAGGCTCAAAATGGCCAGAAACAAAGAAGTTTCTTCTGAAACTCGTCAGTCTATCCTTGTTCTGAGAAATGAAGGCTATTCCATGCGAGAAATTGCCAAGAAACTGAAGATCTCGTACAACCCTGTGTACTACTCACTTCACAGAACAGCGCAAACGGGCTCTAACCAGAATAGAAAGAGGAGTGGGAAGCCCCGTTTCAAAACTGAGCAAGAGGACAAATACATTAGTGTCTAGTTTGAGAAACAGACGCCTCACAGATCCTCAACTGGCAGCTTCATTAAATAGTACCCGCAAAATATCAGTCTCAAGAGTGAAGAGGGGACTCAGGGATGCTGACCTTCTAGGCAGAGTTGCAAAGAAAAAGCCATATCTCAGACTGGCCAATAAATAAATAAAATTAAGATGGGCAAAAGAACACAGACACTGGACAGAGGAAGATTGGAAAAAAGTGTTATGTACAGACAAATCGAAGTTTGAGGTGTTCGGAACACAAAGAAGACCAAATGAAAATATGCTGGAGGAGTGCTTGATGCCATCTGTCAAGCATGGTGGAGGCAATGTGATGGTCTGGGGGTGCTTTGGTGGTGGTAAAGTGGGAGATATGTACAGGGTAAAAGGGATCTTGAAGAAGGAAGGCTATTTCTCCATTTTGCAATGCCATGCCACACCCTGTGGACGGCGCTTGATTGGAGCAAATTTCCACCTACAACAGGACAATGACCCAAAGCACAGCTCCAAACTATGCAAGAACTATTTAGGGAAGAAGCAGTCAGCTGGTATTCTGTCTATAACGGAGTGGCCAGCACAGTCACCGGATCTCAACCCTATTGAGCTGTTGCGGGAGCAGCTTGACCGAATGGTACATAAGAAGTGCCCATCAAGCCAATCCAACTTGTGGGAGGTGCTTCAGGAAGCATGGTTTGAAATCTCTTCAGATTACCTCAACAAATTTTTTATTTTTTTTTTGTCATTTAGCAGACGCTCTTATCCAGAGCGACTTACAGGAGCAATTAGGGTTAAGTGCCTTGCTCAAGGGCACATCGACAGATTTTTCACCTAGTCGTCTCGGGGATTAGAACAGCGACCTTTCGGGTACTGACACAACGCTCTTAACCACTAAGCTACCTGCCGCCCCCAAATTGACAACTAGAATGCCAAAGGTCTGCAAGGCTGTAATTGCTGCAAATGGAGGATTCTTTGACAAAAGCAAAGTTTGAAGGACACAATTATTATTTCTATCCTTGTCAATGACTACATTTCTATGCACTTTGTTATATTTCCTATTCAAACTAATTTCATGTATGTTTTCATGGAATACAAGGACATTTCTAAGTGACCCCAAACTTTTGAACGGTAGTGAATGTATATACTGATATAATATATAATGATATAATAGATACTGATATAATAGATACTGACATAATAGATATAATGATATAATAGATACTGATATAATAGATACTGATATAATAGATACTGATATAATAGATGCTGATATAATAGATACTGATATAATAGATACTGATATAATAGATACTGATATAATAGATATGCAGATATAATAGATACTGATATAATATACATACTGATATAATAGATACTGATATAATAGATACTGACATAAGAGATATAGTGACAAATTAGATACTGATATAATAAATATACTGATATAATAGATATACTGATATACTGATATAATAGATACTGACATAATATATATATACTTATATAATCAATATTGATATAATAGATACTGATTTAATAGATACTGATATTGTCACGACTGTCTGTGAGATGCGGTAAACGAAGTCAGGCGCAGGACACAGAACTCTCGGATACGTACTTTTAATACGAAAAGGATCCAAAAGGACACAGAAAATAACTCCACGCAGGGAGGAAATAACCCGCTCACAAAATAGACAACCGTGAAGGGGAAAACAATCACACACAAAGGACAGATGAGAGACAGGGGTAATTATAAGGGAAACAATTAACATAATGACGAACAGGTGTAAACAATACAGACAAAACTAAACAAACACCGATAACATCGAACGGCAGTAGCTAGTACTCCGGGGACGACGAACGCCGAAGCCTGGCCGAGCAAGGAGGAGGAGCAGCCTCGGCAGAATCCGTGACAGATATAATAGATGCAGATATAATAGATAGTGATATAATAGATATACTGATATAATAGATATACTGATATAATAGATAGTGATGTAATAGATATACTGATATAATAGATAGTGATATAATAGATGCTGATATAATAGATAGTGATATAATAGATAGTGATATAATAGATACTGATATAATAGATATACTAATATAATAGATAGTGATATAATAGATATACTGATATAATAAATAGTGATATAATAGATATACTGATATAATAGATACTGATATAATAGATACTGATATAATAGATGGAGGCCGGGGTGGAGGTGATGGAGGCTGGGGTGGAGGTAATGGAGGCCTGGATGGAAGGTGATGGAGGCCGTGGTGGAAGGTGATGGAGCTTGAAGATGTGCCCGCCACTGCTGTCGTTCTCAGCCAGACACCCGCAGGGATAGAAAAGATGCTTCTCTTCTTTTCCCTGCCGAAAAACAACATGAAAAGCGAACAAAGCTATTTGCTTCACCCCTTTTTAAATAGCATGAGAAAAAGGACAGAGTTAAAGAGAAAGGGGACGGAGTTAAAGAGAAAGGGGACAGAGCTAAAGGGACAGAGCTAAAGGGAAAAGGGACAGAGCTAAAGGGACAGAGCTAAAGGGACAGAGCTAAATGGACAGAGCTAAAGAGAAAGGGGACAGAGTTAAAGAGAAAGGGGACAGAGTTAAAGAGAAAGGGGACAGAGCTAAAGAAAAAAGGGACAGAGCTAAAGGGACAGAGCTAAAGGGACAGAGCTAAAGGGACAGAGCTAAAGAGAAAGGGGACAGAGTTAAAGAGAAAGGGGACAGAGTTAAAGAGAAAGGGGACAGAGCTAAAGAGAAAGGGGACAGAGCTAAAGGGAAAAGGGACAGAGCTAAAGGGAAAAGGGACAGAGCTAAAGGGAAAAGGGACAGAGCTAAAGAGAAAGGGGACAGAGCTAAAGAGAAAGGGGACATAGCTAAAGAGAAAGGGGACCGAGCTAAAGAGAAAGGGGACAGAGCTAAAGGGAAAAGGGACAGAGCTAAAGAGAAAAGGGACAGAGCTAAAGGGAAAAGGGACAGAGTTAAAGGGAAAAGGGACAGAGCTAAAGGGAAAAGGGACAGAGCTAAAGGGACAGAGCTAAAGAGAAAAGGGACAGAGCTAAAGGGAAAAGGGACAGAGCTAAAGGGAAACGGGACAGAGCTAAAGGGAAAAGGGACAGAGTTAAAGGGAAAAGGGACAGAGCTAAAGGGAAAAGGGACAGAGCTAAAGGGACAGAGCTAAAGGGAAAAGGGACAGAGCTAAAGGGAAAAGGGACAGAGTTAAAGGGAAAAGGGACAGAGTTAAAGGGAAAAGGGACAGAGCTAAAGGGAAAAGGGACAGAGCTACAGGGAAAATGGACAGAGCTAAAGGGACAGAGCTAAAGAGAAAAGGGTCAGAGCTAATGGGAAAAGGGACAGAGCTAAAGGGAAAAGGGACAGAGCTAAAGGGACAGAGCTAAAGGGAAAAAGGGACAGAGCTAAAGGGACAGAGCTAAAGGGAAAAGGGACAGAGCTAAAGGGACAGAGCTAAAGGGAAAAGGGACAGAGCTAAAGGGAAAAGGGACAGAGCTAAAGGGAAAAGGGACAGAGCTAAAGGGACAGAGCTAAAGGGAAAAGGGACAGAGCTAAAGGGAAAAGGGACAGAGCTAAAGGGAAAAGGGACAGAGCTAAAGGGAAAAGGGACAGAGCTAAAGGGAAAAGGGACAGAGCTAAAGGGAAAAGGGACAGAGCTAAAGGGAAAAGGGACAGAGCTAAAGGGAAAAGGGACAGAGCTAAAGGGAAAAGGGACAGAGCTAAAGGGAAAAGGGACAGAGCTAAAGGGAAAAGGGACAGAGCTAAAGGGAGAAAGGGACAGAGCTAAAGGGAAAAGGGACAGAGCTAAAGGGAAAAGGACAGATCTAGAGGGAAAAGGGACAGAGCTAAAGGGAAAAGGGACAGAGCTAAAGAGAAAGGGGACAGAGCTAAAGGGACAGAGCTAAAGGGAAAAGGGACAGAGCTAAAGGGACAGAGCTAAAGGGAAAGGGACAGAGCTAAAGGGAAAAGGGACAGAGCTAAAGGGAAAAGGGACAGAGTTAAAGGGAAAAGGGACAGAGCTAAAGGGACAGAGCTAAATGGAAAAGGGACAGAGCTAAAGGGAAAAGGGACAGAGCTAAAGGGAAAAGGGACAGAGCTAAAGGGAAAAGGGACAGAGCTAAAGGGAAAGGGACAGAGCTAAAGGGAAAGGGGACAGAGCTAAAGGGAAAAGGGACAGAGCTAAAGGGAAAAGGGACAGAGTTAAAGGGACAGAGCTAAAGGGAAAAGGGACAGAGCTAAAGGGACAGAGCTAAAGGGAAAAGGGACAGAGCTAAAGGGACAGAGCTAAAGGGAAAAGGGACAGAGCTAAAGGGTGCGGTATCGCGCCACACGCCTGCTCATCACCTGCTAAATAGGAGGCAGTCTAACTAATTCTCGTTATAATCCTCTCTGCTTCCTTCTGCGGTGCCGCTCTCCGCAATAAGACCGGTCACGAAGCACTCCAGCAGTAGGTTAGGATTTGTAATATTGTTGTCATTAAGCGAAGTTTACACACAGATAATGCACTTTCTTACTTCTTGCTGGTTCTGAGGGGCTCTGGCGCCACGTGGCGTTCGCTGAACCACCCCAATTAAGTTTTCGCCGCTCTTCATCTCATTCTTCGAGGGGGAAGCATGTGAGTGATGGATTTTAATTAACTATGATACGACAAGGAGTTACTCTTGTCTGAGTGGGTGTGCAGACAGAAAAAGACGTCGTCAACATTGACGTGGTGATACAGTGGGAACACATGAGAACTTGATTCCCATCACACTCCAGTATAGGGAGGAGGAGAAGAAAGAAGACGAAAGCACCTCCTACATCAAACATGTCAGACTGGCTGTGGGGGATGGATGTGACAGCCGTGTCATGGTAGAAACAACCTCCTAAAGTAAAACGTCTTCAACATATCAGATCAGAGTTCCAAAACAAACCTGCTGACCTTTCGAACGGCTAGAGCCAATGGGGTGCCTTTTATGCCCAGCTTTACCCAGGTCGGTGCAACAGATTGGTGGATGATTGTGGACTACAGGAAAAAAAAGAGGACTGAGCACGCCCCCATTCTCATCGACGGGGCTGTAGTGGAACAGGTTGAGAGCTTCAAGTTCCTTGGTGTCCACATCACCAACGAACTATCATGGTCCAAGCACACCAAGACAGTCGTGAAGAGGGCACGACAAAGCCTATTCCCCCTCAGGAGACTAAAAAGATTTGGCATGGGTCCTCAGATCCTCAAAAAATTCTACAGCTGCACCATCGAGAGCATCCTGACTGGTTGCATCACCGCCTGGTATGGCAACTGCTTGGCCTCTGACCGCAAGGCACTACAGAGGGTAGTGCGTACGGCCCAGTACATCACTGGGGCAAAGCTCCCTGCCATCCAAGACCTCTATACCAGGCGGTGTCAGAGGAAGGCCCTCAAAATTGTCAAAGACTCCAGCCACCCTAGTCATAGACTGTTCTCTCTGCTACCGCACGGCAAGCGGTACCGGAGTGCCAAGTCTAGGTCCAAAAGACTTCTCAACAGCTTCTACCCACAAGCCATAAGACTCCTGAACAGCTAATCATGGCTACCCGGACTATTTGCACTGCCCCCCACCCCATCCTTTTACGCTGCTGCTACTCTGTTAAGTATTTATGCATAGTCACTTTAACTCTACCCACATGTACATATTACCTCAACTACCTCAACTAGCCGGTGCCCCCGCACATTGACTCTGCACCGTTACCCCCCCTGTATATATAGCCTTCCTACTGTCACTTTATTTTACTTCTGCTCTTTGTTTTTCTCAACACTTTTTTTTTTTTTTTTTTTGTTGTTTTATTCTTACTTTTTTTGTTTAAAATAAACGCACTGTTGGTTAAGGGCTGTAAGTAAGCATTTCACTGTAATGTCTGTGTCACGATTCAGACAGACGACCAGAGGACCACAATTGCGTCACACCAGAAAGTTTATTAAACTTAAGGGAAAAGGGAAGTAGGGAGTGAATGAAGGCTCCAGGGGTAACAGGGATCCCGTCCAATGTGCTGGGTCTGTGCCCCCCCCAGTGGCAGCGATGCGTCCTATGAAGCCGGTGGTGGGTGGTCCAGAAGTCCTGGGGGAGACACAGACACAACAGGGCGGAATGAAACAAGGCAGCAGTACAGTTCAAGGGAAATCCAAAATACGTAGTAGCAAGGCAGAAGGCTGGTCAGAGTTACCGGGATTGAAGAGTAGTCAGGAGTCGTAATGGCAGAAGCAGGTCTGGATCTCCTGAGGCAGAAGAGTATCCAAAAAACAGGCAGGTCCGGGGTCACAAAACCAGGGTGAGCCAGAAGCGCGAGCAAACAGGTTCCGGGTGTGAGCTTTGCAGACGATCTGACAAAGGAGAGCTGAAAGACAGGGCTATAAATACTGGGAGAGGTTAGTGGGTAATGCAGCGCAGCTGGCAGAGTAATTAGAGCCGAGCAGAGCAGGGACAGGTGGAGCTAGTTAGGCTGAGTAGAGAGAGAGTGGTGAGCAGAGTGGAAACAAATTAAGGTGGTAACCCGGTGGAGTGAGAGGGCTCATGACAGAACCCCCCCCCCAAGGGACGGCCCCAGAAGTCCCAAGAGCAACACCACGCCGGGCGGGAGGAGGGGAGCCGGAGGAGGGCTAGAACTCCTCCGAACGGTCCGAGCGAACGTCCTCATCCTCGGAGGAAGCCGGAGGGCCGTGGTCGGGGAGATGGGACAGGTCCCGAGACAGGATCAGGCACAGGACAGGAAGCCGAGCGGGCAGGACGGTTAGGGACCCCTCTGGGGCGGCCCCTACGGATTGCAGGTTGATCAGGATGCCGTTGGTGGAAAGCGGTGATGAGAGTCCTATCCACAATCCGACTAGCTGGCACCCAGGTCCTTTCCTCAGGTCCATAGCCCTCCCAGTCAATGAGGTACTGGAGACCCCTACCCCTCCGTCTGGACCGAAGCAGGCGGCGGACGGTGTAAACCAGACCACCATCGACGAGCCGTGGAGGAGGAGGACAAGGCGCAGCAGGGACCAGCGGACTCTCATGGATGGGCTTAATCTTAGACACATGGAAAGTGGGGTGCACCCTCAGGGAATTAGGCAGTTGGAGCCGGACAGCAGTTGGGCTAATCACTCTTATGATAGGGAATGGGCCAATGAACCGAGGTGCCAGCTTCTGCGACTCCACCCTGAGTGGCAGGTTCTTCGATGACAACCACACCCTTTGACCAACATGGTAGGTGGGAGCAGGAATTCCCCGACGGTTGGCCCCGGTAGTGTAGCTGGCAACGGATCTGAGGAGTGTGGCTCTAGCTTTGTTAAACACCTCTCTGAGACCATGGTAGCATTCTGGGACATTGGAGAGGTCAGGAGCGGAGTTAGTAGGTACTGGCCGAGGGGGTAGTGCGGCAGCAAGCAGGCAGGTTCGGTGGCAGTCCTCTCCCCACTCCCTGATCACCCCGGTCACCCAGTCGAGCTGAGGGTTGTGCCGGGCGGAGCCATGGGTAACCCAGGATGAGGGGTTGGCCTGGAGAGGGGAGCAGGTGAAACTGGATAGTTTCTTGATGGTTTCCGGACAGACCCATCGAGACCGGGGCCGTGACATGAGTGACCGATCCGAGTAAGTGTCCGTCCAGTGCCCGGGCAGGAATAGGAGGTGTCAAACGGAGGTTCTCCAGTCCCAGTTGGCGTGCCAGCTTGATGTCCATTATGTTGGCTTCGGGCGCCAGAATCCACCAGAGCAGCCAGGGTGTGAGTTGAGTCAGAGAGGCGGAGGTGAACTTGCAGCAGGGGTTTGCGGTCGGAGGACTGGATGGTCATTGAACTCAACCGGACTCCCCCTATGCCCGGTGAGCTTCGGCCCTTTAAAGGGCAGGTTACCACACGATGTCCATCACCTCCACAATAGAGGCAGAGGTTTGAGGTGAAGCGTCGCTGGCGCTCTGCAGGAGTGAGAGAGGCTCGCCCAATCTCCATAGGCTCAGACTGATCAAGCTGACCTGGGTGAGTGGCAGTAGATGACAGGAACCCAGTCGGATCTCTCCGAATGCCGGTAGTAGGTGGACCTTGGCGCCCCCCTCTCACGACGACGGGTCTGTATCCTTCTGTCGATCCTGACAGTCAGTGCGATGGCTTCATCAAGAGTGGAAGGCAGTTCCTGGGAGACCAACTCGTCCTTGATATAGTCAGCCAAACTATGGAAGAACGCGTCCACCAACGATGGTGTGTTCCAAGAACTTCGTCTAGCCAGGGTTCGGAAGTCGATGGAATGGTCTGCGACTGTACGTCTGCCTTGTCGAATACTGAACAGTTCACGAGACGCCTCTGCGGTTGGTGAATCCAGGTCAAACACCTTCAGCATCTCCTCAGCAAACAGGTCGAAGGTTGCACATGCGGGGGTTTGACGTTCGAACTCTGCTGTTCCCCAGAGTCGAGCTCGGCCCGTCAGGTGAGTGATGGCATACCCAACCTTAGCCCCCTCCGTGGCGAAGGTCCTTGGCTGCAAGGAGAACTGAAGTCGGCAGCTAGTCAGGAATGGCCGGACCTGGGTTGAATCGCCGTTGAACCGCTCGGGGTTTCCAATCTTGGGTTCCCGGAGCAGCGGCTGCAATGACCGGGGCAGGTAACTCGGGGCAGGGCTGGTGGGCAGACTGGCTGGGGTCAGGTTGGTGAGGAGTTGAATGATCATGGCGAGTTGTTGTTGCTGCTGCTGGGACTGCTGCTGGTGCTGCTGGAACTGCTGATGCTGTTGGTGGCCGACCTGAAGCAGAGAGGTGATGTCGCCGCTCATGCGGCCTAGCTCTCTCTCAGTGTGTTCCAGGCGTAGCATGGCGGTGGGTTGCTCAGGTTCTTCGGTTTCCATGTCGGGGGAAGTGTGCGCTGAGTCCATGATGGTCAGATCGTACTGTCACGATTCAGACAGACGACCAGAGGACCACAATTGCGTCACACCAGAAAGTTTATTAAACTTAAGGGAAAAGGGAAGTAGGGAGTGAATGAAGGCTCCAGGGGTAACAGGGATCCCGTCCAATGTGCTGGGTCTGTGCCCCCCCCAGTGGCAGCGATGCGTCCTATGAAGCCGGTGGTGGGTGGTCCAGAAGTCCTGGGGGGGGGGAGACACAGACACAACAGGGCGGAATGAAACAAGGCAGCAGTACAGTTCAAGGGAAATCCAAAATACGTAGTAGCAAGGCAGAAGGCTGGTCAGAGTTACCGGGATTGAAGAGTAGTCAGGAGTCGTAATGGCAGAAGCAGGTCTGGATCTCCTGAGGCAGAAGAGTATCCAAAAAACAGGCAGGTCCGGGGTCACAAAACCAGGGTGAGCCAGAAGCGCGAGCAAACAGGTTCCGGGTGTGAGCTTTGCAGACGATCTGACAAAGGAGAGCTGAAAGACAGGGCTATAAATACTGGGAGAGGTTAGTGGGTAATGCAGCGCAGCTGGCAGAGTAATTAGAGCCGAGCAGAGCAGGGACAGGTGGAGCTAGTTAGGCTGAGTAGAGAGAGAGTGGTGAGCAGAGTGGAAACAAATTAAGGTGGTAACCCGGTGGAGTGAGAGGGCTCATGACAGTCTGCACTTGTTGTATTCGGCGCATGTGACCAATAAAATTTGATTTGATTTGATTTGATTTGATTTGATGAGGCAATTTACCTTCCATACAATGCAATCGGGGGCCTTCCCTAAACTAAACCAGAGAGTTCATACATAGCCATAAGTCCCTTGAGCAGTGTTTTGTCAAAGCCATATTGATGTGAAGTTATTGGCTGATTGACTAATTACGTAGATGGGAAGCCATTAAACTCTGTACTTCTACCTTTCTGAATCCTAAAAAGCAACGGTGGCTGATACCATACGTAGGTCATCCGTCAAACTGATCAATTGAACCTAATCAAGTAATTGGTTGATGATTGACAGTGAGAGCCACTTGACTATTTCCTTTGGGAATGTCCATACTATGGCCCACACCATTAGAGTAACACTTCAAAGGGATAATTCTACCCTCCAGGTAAAGATGGAACATCTCCCCACTGCTGTGTCTGCAGTGATAGAAGCCCCTTGTCTGGTGCTGTTATGGAGCCTCTTTAGTGCTGGTAATGACAGACATTCATCTTCATTAGCTTGCCAGTTTACCTAGCCAGTTTACCTAGCCAGTTTACCTAGCCAGTTTACCTACGTTACAGATGCACAAATATCATAGCCCCCCAAAATGCTAACCTCCTCTGTTATTGTAATGGTGAGCATGTCTTGGGGGTATGATATTTGTGCGTCTGTAACTTTCTCACTCATCTTTATTCATGATTCATTCAGGACTATGCTGAGGCTTGGTAGAATGTGTTAGGTTAGGTCTCAGATGACATGTGGTAATCTTTGGTGAAGAGAACCTGACACAGGCTATCTCTGCTTCACATTAGGGGCTCTCTGGGATTATCTCTCTCTAGCTCTAAAAGGTCTGTGGGTCTCTATTCAGACGACAGCCTCAGGAGAGAGCTTGTATTCTGAATAACCTTGACTGTTATGTTCCACCTGACTGTAAAGTTGTAAGGTTATTCTTCTATTCCAAAGAGTCTACAGGTGTGTGTGTGTGTGTGTGTGTGTGTGTGTGTGTGTGTGGACAGGGTTCTCAGTTGTGCCCCAAGCTGCATCTCCCTGACAGCCTGAAGTAGTCACAAGTCTTTGTTGGTGACACCAGGGTGAAGGACGGAGGATTAATCCTGTCTCCCCCTCTCAGCGGACGTTAATGATTCAAGATGATGCGCTGAAATGTCACAGGATATATTTCCTGTATCTGCGAAGACAAAAACCACCCAGGAGCGTGGTGGATGGTGCAAAATGTCATATTTCTGAAGCTACGTGGCTTTCAGTAGTAGGACAGCCACCGGCGAGCCCTCCTATTCAGTCACACGCTAGGTTATATTGGGCTGGTATTCAGAATTGATGACAGACACATTTTGTCCAATGACACTGCCAATCTAAGATGCCGCTCACTTGTTAAGATTCAGTCCTTGTGGAGAATTTGTAGGTCAGACTTCTAGAGGTTTAATAGGCCTATCTCAAACATCGGCATCACTAAAAACAAATCAGTCATTATTTTGGGAAGCTTAAGAGACAGATCATTTATATGGCGGTGACAGACTATGTTGTTCTTTTCATCAGGATCATTCTAATGCAGGTGACCTGTCAGCAACCCATTCTAATGTCTCCTGAGTGGCACAGTGGTCTAAGGCGCCGCATCGCAGTGCTAGCTGTGCCACTAGAGATCCTGGTTCGTATCCAGGCTCTGTCGCAGCCGGCCGCGACCGGGAGACTCATGGGCGGCGCACAATTGGCCCAGGGTAGGGGAGGGAATGGCCGGCAGGGATGTAGCTCAGTTGATAGAGCATGGCGTTTGCAACGCCAGGGTTGTGGGTTTGTTTCCCACAGGGGGCCAGTATAATAAAAAATATATATATATATATATATTCACTAAACTGTAAGTCACTCTGGATAAGAGCGTCTGCTAAAATGTAAAAATGTAATGTGAGCCTGTGACCTGTCTGCAACCCATTCTAATGTGAGCCCGTGACCTGTCTGCAACCCATTCTAATGTGAGTCTGTGACCTGTCTGCATTCCATTTTAATGTGAGCCTGTGACCTGTCTGCAACCCATTCTAATGTGAGCCCGTGACCTGTCTGCAACCCATTCTAATGTGAGCCTGTCTGCAAAACTTTCTAAAGCCCAGTCAATAAATCTGCCACCCACCCGAAGGGGCACTGGCGCCCCTCCCTCTCCCTCTCCTATCCCCTCCCTCTTCCTCTCCCCTCCCCCTCCCTCTCCCCTCCCCCTCCCTCTTCCTCTCCCTCTCCCTCTTCCTCTCCCCTCCCTCTTCCTCTCCCCTCCCTCTCCCCTCCCTCTTCCTTTCCCCTGCCTCTCCTCTTCCTCTCCCCTCCCTCTTCCTCTCCCCTCCCTCTCCTATCCCCCTCCCTCCCTCTTCCTCTCCCTCCCTCTCCCCTCCCCCTTCCCCTCTCCTCTCCCTCTCCCTCTCCCTCTCCTCTCCTCTCCCCTCCCTCCCTCTTCCTCTTCCTCTTCCTCTCCCCTCCCTCTTCCTCTCCCTCTCCTCTCCCCCTCCCTCTTCCTCTCCCCTCCCTCTCCCCTCCCTCTCCCCTCCCTCTCCCCCTTCCTCTCCCCTCCCTCTTTCTCTTCCTCTCCCCTCCCTCTTCCTCTCCCCTCCTTCTTCCTCTCCCCTCCTTCTTCCTCTCCCCTCCCTTTCCCCTCCCTCTTTCTCTTCCTCTCCCCTCCCTCTTCCTCTCCCCTCCTTCTTCCTCTCCCCTCCCTCTTCCTCTCCCCTCCTTCTTCCTCTCCCTCTTCCTCTCCCCTGCCTCTCCTCTTCCTCTCCCCTCCCTCTCCCCTCCCTCTTCCTTTCCCCTGCCTCTCCTCTTCCTCTCCCCTCCCTCTCCCCTCCCCTTCCCTCTCCTCTCCCTCTCCCTCTCCTCTCCTCTCCCCTCCCTCTTCCTCTTCCTCTTCCTCTCCCCTCCCTCTTCCTCTCCCCTCCCTCTCCTCTCCCCTCCCTCTTCCTCTCCCCTCCCTCTCCCCTCCCCCTCCCTCTCCCTCTTTCTCTTCCTCTCCCTCCCTCTTCCTCTCCCCTCCTTCTTCCTCTCCCCTCCTTCTTCCTCTCCCCTCCCTTTCCCCTCCCTCTTTCTCTTCCTCTCCCCTCCCTCTTCCTCTCCCCTCCTTCTTCCTCTCCCCTCCCTCTTCCTCTCCCTCCTTCTTCTTCCTCTCCCTCCCTTTCCCCTCCCTCTTCCTCTCCCCTCCCGCTCCCTCTCCCCTCCCTCTTCCTCTCCCGTCCCTCTCCACATGCTCTCCCCTCCCTCTCTCCAAATGACCTGAGGCAGAGGCTACATCTGCATTTGGGCGTACTCCAAAGGGACCCATCCCAACAGTCTCCACACGCTCCCACCCTCTCTCCCTCCCTCCCTCCCTCCCTCCCTGCCTCCTCCCTGCCACCCCCCTGCCTACCTCCCTCCCTGCCTCCCCCTTTGCCTCCTCCCTCCATCCCTGCCTCCCTCCCCCCCTGCCTCCCTCCCTCCCTCCCCCCTGCCTCCCTCCCCCCCTGCCTCCCTCCCTCCCTGCCTCATCCCTCCCCCTCCTCTAGCTTTAGACACAAACACATCCCTCTATGAAGGCTCCCAGATTAAATCAATAGCCAGAGACAGCAGTGGCCAGATTTCCATCCACCTGGTCCTTTCTTGTCCCCCTGCCTGAGCCATCAAAGCCGCATCCTTGCAGAGAAATCAGAGCAGACAAAGTCATCACAGAGTATCAGTGGAACAGAGACTCTTATCTACCAAATGGCTGACCCTGACAGATCCTCCAGTAATGGCTCGATTAGCACGCTGGCCTCTCTGATTAGTTTATAGACTTTGGATAGCGCATAGTGGTGACACAGACAATGAGGTTTGTAGTTGTAGTATTATTATGAAACGGGTCACGGCTGAGGTCGAAGATGGTGAGATTGTGTGCACCTGCATCCTCTATTAAGAAGTGGGACTGAACACCTGCCTGAGAGGTTATAGCCTGGAGATTATAGTCTGGAGGTTAGAGTCTGGAGGTTATAGTCTGGAGGTTATAGTCTGGAGGTTATAGTCTGGAGGTTATAGCCTGGAGGTTATAGCCTGGAGGTTATAGCCTGGAGGTTATAGTCTGGAGGTTATAGTCTGGAGGTTATAGCCTGGAGGTTATAGCCTGGAGGTTATAGTCTGGAGGTTATAGCCTGGAGGTTATAGCCTGGAGGTTATAGTCTGGAGGTTAGAGTCTGGAGGTTATAGCCTGGAGGTTATATTCTGGAGGTTAGAGTCTGGAGGTTATAGCCTGGAGGTTATAGTCTGGAGGTTATAGTCTGGAGGTTATAGCCTGGAGGTTATAGCCTGGAGGTTAGAGTCTGGAGGTTATAGCCTGGAGGTTATAGCCTGGAGGTTATAGTCTGGAGGTTATAGCCTGGAGG
The DNA here is from genome assembly GCF_020615455.1 of Coregonus clupeaformis. Taxonomy (NCBI): domain Eukaryota; kingdom Metazoa; phylum Chordata; class Actinopteri; order Salmoniformes; family Salmonidae; genus Coregonus; species Coregonus clupeaformis. The sequence continues at coordinate 22,210,244 of NC_059202.1, forward strand.
TTAGAGTCTGGAGGTTCGAGCCTGGAGGTTATAGCCTGGAGGTTATAGTCTGGAGGTTATAGTCTGGAGGTTATAGTCTGGAGGTTATAGTCTGGAGGTTATAGCCTGGAGGTTATAGTCTGGAGGTTCGAGCCTGGAGGTTATAGCCTGGAGGTTATATTCTGGAGGTTAGAGTCTGGAGGTTATAGCCCTGAGGTTATAGTCTGGAGGTTATAGTCTGGAGGTTATAGCCTGGAGGTTATAGTCTGGAGGTTGTAGCCTGGAGGTTATAGTCTGGAGGTTATTGTCTGGAGGTTATAGCCTGGAGGTTATAGTCTGGAGGTTAGAGCCTGGAGGTTATAGCCTGGAGGTTATAGCCTGGAGGTTAGAGTCTGGAGGTTATAGCCTGGAGGTTATAGCCTGGAGGTTATAGTCTGGAGGTTATATTCTGGAGGTTGTAGCCTGGAGGTTATAGCCTGGAGGTTATAGCCTGGAGGTTATAGCCTGGAGGTTATAGTCTGGAGGTTATAGTCTGGAGGTTATAGCCTGGAGGTTATAGCCTGGAGGTTATAGCCTGGAGGTTATAGTCTGGAGGTTATAGTCTGGAGGTTCGAGCCTGGAGGTTATAGCCTGGAGGTTATAGTCTGGAGGTTATAGCCTGGAGGTTATAGTCTGGAGGTTATAGTCTGGAGGTTATAGCCTGGAGGTTATAGCCTGGAGGTTAGAGTCTGTGACAGACATTGGTTTTAAACTTACATAATAGAACTGGGTCCAGTTAGCAAGAGGCAACACAAGTTTCTCATTAAATGTTCAATCAATGACTCCAAAGCAGACCAAACAACATATTTAAACAAGACTAAACAATACGATTACAGCCATAACAAAAATAGACATTAGAAAATACAGTGTACTGTATCTATGTCTTCACCCATGACAGAAAAACAGCACCAAGAGAAACCCAACATAATGTAGCTACTGTAATACACATAACATGACCACTGGGTCTTCCTGATACTCAGCCAGTGAGAACACAGATCAATGTCATCGGACAAAGTTGCCCACCAGCTGAAGGCTCCTGTCTGGATGAACTGATACCCATTTGCTCAGACAGACACTGTCAGCACATTGCTTTTACCGAGCCCCTGTACAGTACACACGTCACAATCAATAGGAGGGGCAAAAAGCTGCGTTGTGAGGGAGACCTGAGTGCAGCGCGTTGACAGCCTTGTGAGAGGGATCAGGTGGAATGGAGTTCTTCATGAATCTCCTTTTCATATAAACAGATGGGAGCTGTTTATTGCCGCTAAGCCTTTTTGGCGAGTGAAGGTATAATTACAGATTAGATGGGCTGAGGTAATAGGAAGTTGAGTAAACATACTCTCTCTATTTTTGACCGCACTTCGTTCTCGAACTGACGAGCTGTAATGGTGTGTTCTGTGTGGCCTCTTACAATGTCCTGTTAAGGCCACACATCTATGAGATACATGTAGGGTGTTGAATAATGCATACAGTGATTCTCTGAATCACATTTTTTACAGGCAATTTAATTTGGCCCATCAGTATGTGGGTTTTCTGTCATGTCATGTTTACCACAGCAGCACACAGGGTTTCAAGATTCAAGTATTAAACTACACACTGCATGATCAAAGTGAATGTTACTGTGGGAAAAGCATTTTCAGGAAACCCACCATTCACCTTGAGGATTCCCATGAATTTCAATGCTATAATGTTCTGCTAAACTTTGATAGAGCTACGCTGACTGGCAAAATACTGAGGCAATAATATGAGCCAATACATACTGTCAGCTCATGACCAACGACTGAAGTTTGTGTACGATTTCAAGTACCTCCCGTGTTTGTCAGTGACAGCGGAAACTGCTGGGGCACGTCTCCCCACGTCTCCCCACGTCTCACCACGTCTCCCCACGTCTCCCCACGTCTCACCACGTCACACCACGTCTCCCCACGTCTCACCACGTCTCACCACGTCTCCCCACGTCTCCTCACGTCTTGACAACAAAGCGCAGCACAATAAAAGGAAAAGAAAACACAGGATCTGCCGATTGTCTAATCTACTGATTCTGGCAGAGAAGGAAAGATGGAGGGAAGTGTGTTGGCAAGCTAGTAAGCTTGTTCTGTCAATGCCAACTCTATGGATGTCTTTAACGTGGGCAAAATAATCGACCGTTCTCAGTCAGCAATGGCTTTGACATTTGCTGAAACGTCCAGTGAAGTGTTTAGCCTTGAAAGGATATCCAATGCTTTGACCCAAAACCACAATTTTCTCCTCCCTTCCATCAAACTCCCTTTGTGACACCACTGGCATGGCCTGCTGGTTCTCTGAATACCAATGGCGTATTTTATGACTACGACCAGTGTAAGTCACCCTTGCAGCCAATCGTCATATTATGAATGTCAAGTACTTCGATACATCAAAGTCAGCTCATTCTCCAAAACTACCCACAATTCAATATTTATTCAATATTTGACCCTACGACTGTCAACCATAAATGTAAAACTAACCATGATTCAAGCTTGAAGAACTTAGCCACTGACAGGTTTCCATGAGTCATTGAACAGTTTAGAGCAGAGCGGATTGGCAGAGGAGATGGCCCTGTTCCCCTGGCATGCCGTCTGCCTGGTGGCACCATGTCAACGAGTGTCCGGAGCGGCCGTAAAGCAGTGGGGGAAAAGAAAGGACATTCTTTACACACTGGAGTCTGGCGTCAGAGGCGCTGCTCATCCCTCTCTGTGGGCAGCCGGCAAAACATATTTACCTGTTCCTCTCCTTCAGGAGGAGTGGGGGATTGATGGAAGCAGAGGAGCTGAGGGAGCCTCCTCAGCCCCCATGAAAAGGTTGAAACGCTGACACTGGCTGCATCAGCCGAGCAGCCCCAGTGGGAATGGAGGTGTCCGGTCCATGTTCGGTACAAGTGTAGAGGGATGTACCGCGGCAGCCCTGGCAGTGTCCAACAGCAGCATCACCAGGTTGACCCCGGCTCAATGAATCTCTTAACCTCTATGGGATCGGTGTCCCGTATACGGGACGGTTGAGCTAACGTGCGCTAATGTGATTAGCATGACTGTAAGTAACAGCAAACTTTCCAGGACATATACATGTCTTATATGGGCAGAAAGCTTAAATTCCTGTTAATCTAAATGCACTGTCCAATTTACAGTAGCTATTACAGTGAAAAAATACCATGCTATTGTTTGAGGAAAATGCACAACAACAAAAAACTTATCACGGCAACTGGTTTGATACGATCACCTCTGAAGGTAAATAATGTCAGTCAGTAATCTTGCTCTGATTTGTCATCCTGAGGGTCCCAGAGATAAAATGTAGCATAGTATTGTTTGATAAAATAAATGTTTATATTCAAATGTAGGAACTGGGTTCTACAGTTTGAAGCCTTGCTGTTTCTGGCTCCACACCCACCCCGCCCGGACATCTAGATGTGTGAAAGTTAGTGTATAAGCTAATGTTCCATCATGTATGACATTCCTGGGAGTGTGTAAACTTACATTTTGTATTACCATATCATTTTTGTATGTTCTCTATAGTTATGTACTTGAAAATGTATAAATTGACCAATTATCTTTTACCAGATCTAATGTGTTATATTCTCCTACATTAATTTCACATTTCCACAAACTTCAAAGTATTTCCTTTCAAATGGTATCAAGAATATTAAATCCTTGCTTCAGGTCCTGAGCTACAGGCAGTTAGATTTCGGTATTTCATTTTAGGCGAAAATTGAAAAAAAGGGTTAGATCCTTAAGAGGTTAATGGAGAAGATGTCTGCCTGAGAATCGCCCTTCGCCTGTGCTCCACACTTTTACTCCAAGAATGCACGAAGCTGCGGCATATCATATTTTCACATTACTCATCAGCCTGTCTTGCACCTTCTCTCCTGATGGCTGGTAAATGAGGGTGTAATTGGCGTGTAAAAGTAAAACACCAGTAGGAGGTGCCCGTTGTCACAGAAACAACAACCTAGAATTGTCAAAAACGTCGGCGGGTGTGAGGCAAGCGGGTGACACGGTGAGCAATGGAGCTAGGTGTGGGGTGGGAGAAGTGATTCTCAAGGAGGACTGAATATTCCTATTCACAGACTGCCATTCTATTCCAAAGAACACTGTCTGCCGAGATATTAAAGTGATGGGCTGTTTTGTTGATTCAATAGGTCGGTTTTTACTGTAACTTCTGATTGGTCCAGAAGACAGGAAGTTCTACTCTCACAATCTAACAAATGCAACAGGGTTTGTGAGAGAACATTGGTATGTGTGTTCCTGGTGTGTGTGTGTGTGTGTGTGTGTGTGTGTGTGTGTGTGTGTGTGTGTGTGTGTGTGTGTGGAGGGATCAATAGAGTTATTGAACACATTAAATCACAATGTTGGAGGTAAAGCTAAGTTATTGATTCCAAGCAGCAGACTATTCGGCAGAAAACTGAATGGTGGACAAAGTTAACAAGATCAAACCAGTGTCTCACACCAAACAGCATTAAAGTAAGGCTCAGTTGAATGAGGAAAAGAGAGAGCACCATGAAGCACTACAAGGAGAAGAAATGTGTTGGGTGCATTGTCATTCAATATTATTCCAGATAAAACCCTGAATTGCATCCATGCACATTGCGAGTCCTTGGGTTTTGCAAAAACAAGAAAGCAGGCATCCCCATGTTCAAGAAACAGTAACGAAGGCAATTCAATCCAGATGGTAATATACTGTACAGTCAACCGAGTCATTTTCAACACACTGTACACCATTAGATCACACTCCTTTCTCACCTCTTTCCAATTTCATAAAAAGAGTGAGAGGGAGTTTGTGGTGGAAAAATCAGAATTAGCTAAGTAACATAGATAATTAAGATGTCTCATCTGCAGAATATGCTTATGTGATTGAACTGTTGAACTCTTGTTATTAGAATGTCTCCTTTTGGAATCTGGTGTGAGCAGCTGCACTTCCTCCCACAGTCACCTGGAGTCCAGAGAGGGGAGAAGTCAGGCTTGTCTATCACATGTCCCTGTTGTTATGCAGAATATCAGAAAGAGAATAGGCCAAAGGTCAGAAGGAAACATTGTTTCCATATGTGAAAATGTGTCTTTACCTATTGCAAACCATGTGAAGGGATGGCGTGAGTAATGGGAACCAATCACTTGTCTCCACACAATGTCTGTGTGTCAGTCACCCCCTCCTTTGGCCTTGGGGGAGATTGTTTTCTCCCCTGGTTCCCTTTTTAGGAATGTGGAAACTAAGTAACAACAAATGTCCATCTAAGTTCTTAGTACTGAACAAAACAACAAGTTCTTTGTATTTGGGGCTGAGGTCTGGCACAGGATGTGTGGTGTTAGTGTCTGGAACCATTGTATGTTATCTCTGAGGTTGCATCTATCCTGACCTATCCCGAGATAGTATATAACCCAGAGGCTCACTCCACTCAGTGGGCTCTCACTCTGTTCACTTTGGTGTGGGTATTGTGGCCAGCTCCCTTATCGATACGTTTTTAATAAAGTTAATATTCTGAATGGTGATTGACCTTGTCTCTCCTCATTATTGATGAAAATATCCACCACAAGTTGTGGAACTATCAATCACGAGTTCCTTGACAGTGACCTGGGATTCACATCCATTACAATCAAATCCATAACTACCAATCTGCCCTACTGCTGACCTCGAGAAATTCAATCACGTCATGGGGGAACCATTTTCTCTGGGTTTCAATCAAAGAAATAACAACTACTTGGTAAAAAAAAAGGGACCCACTACACTGCAATATACAGATTGGGGAAAAATGACCACCTGCAGACAGAGTGCTGTACATTACAGTTTCCCAAAGCCAGAAGAGGATGGAGCACCACTTGGAGAAATGTTAGTGCCAGGGAAAGACTCCTGGGCATGTAAATATTTACTGAAGATTTGATTTCTGTCATGCGCCATTGGAGGAGGGATTCACTGCTTTAGATTAGCACGGTGGTCTGCAGACATGTTTTCTCGAGGGGTCCATTGACTGTGGGTGTGTCGGGCTGCGAGTCAAGTGGCCCTCCCACGCTGCAGACCGCGCGCTGCCTGGTGGAAGATTGTGGGTGCTTGGCTTGCTCTTCCATTCCAGCCTCCCCAGAGGGTTTCTTCCATCGACGTTGCATAGCAGAGAAGATTAAGCACAGCTTCTTGACATGTAATGTTCATATTGAGCTCAGAATGTGCGCTCTAACCGAACTGGGTCTGCTGGAGCATCTGACAGATGCGGGCGTGAGTAAACAGGGTAACAGAGACTGGGATGGTATAGCAGTCTAAGAGGGAAGCAGTGTGCTCAGATCAGACTGAAGAGGACAGGTGAAAACAAGAAACTGCTACTGAATCTGCAGCAAAATCAAATGGCGGAACACACAAAGAAAGAACACAGAAAGAACACACAGAAAGTACACAGAAAGAACATTGAAAGAACACAGAAAGAACATAGAAAGAACATAGAAAGAACACAGAAAGAACATAGAAAGAACACATAAAGAACATAGAAAGAACACAGAAAGAACATAGAAAGAACACAGAAAGAACATTGAAAGAACATAGAAAGAACACAGAAAGAACATAGAAAGAACATAGAAAGAACATAGAAAGAACACAGAAAGAACATTGAAAGAACATTGAAAGAACATAGAAATAACACAGAAAGAACATAGAAAGAACATAGAAAGAACATAGAAAGAACATAGAAAGAACACAGAAAGAACACAGAAAGAACACAGAAAGAACATTGAAAGAACATAGAAAGAACATAGAAAGAACACAGAAAGAACACAGAAAGAACATAGAAAGAACACAGAAAGAACATAGAAAGAACATAGAAAGAACACAGAAAGAACACAGAAAGAACATAGAAAGAACATAGAAAGAACACAGAAAGAACACAGAAAGAACACAGAAAGAACATAGAAAGAACATAGAAAGAACACAGAAAGAACATAGAAAGAACACAGAAAGAACATAGAAAGAACACAGAAAGAACATAGAAAGAACATAGAAAGAACACAGAAAGAACACAGAAAGAACACAGAAAGAACACAGAAAGAACACAGAAAGAACATAGAAAGAACACAGAAAGAACATAGAAAGAACATAGAAAGAACACAGAAAGAACACAGAAAGAACACAGAAAGAACATAGAAAGAACATAGAAAGAACACAGAAAGAACATAGAAAGAACACAGAAAGAACACAGAAAGAACACACAGAAAGAACACACAGTTGAATTTATTATACCCTGAATGGAATAGCTCAAACTGTACTGTGTAACGGCTTGACAGGCAGAAAAACTCATGATCCAATCCAAGCGTGGACGTCTCCTACTTAGTTTCTTGAGAATGTTTAAGAACCATGCTCCTGCAATGGCAAATGTATTAGGCCTACCTAACATGAGCAGGCATGCAGTGGAAGAGTGAGATTTGTTCCCCACCACGTCCACTTCATCTCAGAGATTATTAGAAATATCTTGAATCATAGCATTGAGTATCCTTTGATGCATATTGTGTTTACCAGCTCGAAGAAAACAAGTCATCCGTCTGCTACAGATAAAGGGGATAATTTGTAGTCCACTTTGTGGTCCACTTGGTGTATTTTCTCAATGTTTCAGGTCTGCTCTCTCATCCCTCCCTCCACCTCTGATTAATGCTGATTCCTGCCTAAGTGCTGTAGTTAAGATGAAGAAGGGCTGGTGATAATGGCTTTCCGCCTGGTTTGGTGGTGCGTTCCGTCTGGAGCCGAGACAGAAGGCAGAGCAGGCAGAGAGAGAGGGAGGGAGAGATAGAAAGAAAGAGAGAGAGAGAGAGAGAAATATATTGAGAAAGGAGGCAGAGCAGAAACCGAATGACATGGCTTTTACTCCTCATCTGCAGAGCCTCAAGTGTGTTTCCACACGGCAGGAACAGAATACTCTCTCAATGTTGTCGTGACATTGGGGTAGAGTTGGCCATTAGGTAGCTAGAGCAAATATAACAATATAAACTGGGTGGTTCGAGTCCTGAATGCTGATTGGCTGACACCTGTGGTATATCAGACCGTACACCATGGGTATGACAAAAAGTTACTATTTACTCGTCTAGTTACGTTGGTAACCAGTTTATAATACCAATAAGGCACCTCTGGGGTTTGTGGTATATGGTCAATATACCACGGCTAAGGGCTGTATCCAGCGTCGTGTGGTGCCTAAGAACAGCCCTTAGCTGTGGCATATTGGCCATATACCACACCCCCTCGTGCCTTATTGCTTAAAGTATGGGAGGAGTGCAACACTAGTAAAGGACGCATGCTGGCTACAGGATAGAGAAGACATATAGATAATACAGCTGCATGTCCTCCACTAGATCAGTAGATTCACACTTAGTTATGTCAAGATCTACCAGCTTAAGAATGAATAATATTCCAGTATTACGGTCACATTCGATAACCAAGACAACCCCTGAGATCTAAAGGTGCTCACAATATCAATTATTACCCATGTAACATAATTATTTATACAATAAACATTGCACTGATGGTTTATGATTACGATTTTCAGAAATAAAAGCGAGACACCAGACAGCTTTGATCAGCCAGCCAAATAATGAAAGATGGGGGAAGAGGACTGTGGACAGTCACCCTCGTTCCTCTCCGGATCCTTCATGGCTCCAAATATGTCAGTTCACAACAAAGGAATACTGTCTCTAAATGTCTCTTGCCAACATCCCCCCTATGTAATCCATTGCTCGCCCATGTCCAGGTTGTCAAAATCACGCCGCTTTGTAACTGTTGAGTACCCTGCTTGTGGAGTTTCTTGCCAATCTCCGTGCAACGTTGTTGCCGAGGGCAGTGGAGTGAGAAATCCATTGACGCTGTTTAAAAGGCCATGTCGCCGGCGACGTTGCTAGGAGATGAAGATTTGGACAAGTGTGTCGATATCTCCTAATGAAGCTGAATGGCCCTGATCATTGAGCAGCTCTCTGGGTCTTAAAGAGCGACTGCCCCTAAAAAGTAACTAATCCCTTTGAAAACGGCCTATGTGGCATCGATATGAGTTTATTTAGAACATTTATTCTAGTGTCAAAATTTAGGATCTTAATTTGAGCCAGATTGCGACAGCAGGAAAATAATCCTGCAGCTACTGAATTATTGTGAAATGTGAATTATTATGTGGATTATAATTAATGGGCATTACAAACATTAGAAGCTATTTTAAAGCTCAAATACACTGCATGTTTCCATTTCCTTCATTTCAAGAATATTCTAAGCAACAAAAGAGTGACCAAATTAAGATCCTACATCTGTACAAAGTGTACATTGACAGTTTTGGTCATAAAGTCAGTCTTGTCTAAAACGGAGCTTGGAATGAGTGAATTAAGGTTGGGATTACAATTATGTCAAACTGCTCCTTTTTGCCAAGCTCCACGCACTTCCCTTCATTGAATGGGTCTCAGATGTTTCATCGCCCCAGGCCATTTTAGACTGAAAAGCCATATACAGACTGACCATGCCTCCACAGCCAAAGTTCTGACTTTGTGGCTGTGGTAACTAGGTTTATGAGGATTGCCTGCTGCTCCTGAACAGCTAATCATGGCTACCCGGACTATTTGCACTGCCCCCCCACCCCATCCTTTTTACGCTGCTGCTACTCTGTTAAGTATTTATGCATAGTCACTTTAACTCTACCCACATGTACATATTACCTCAACTACCTCAACTAGCCGGTGCCCCCGCACATTGACTCTGCAACGGTACCCCACTGTATATATAGCCTCCCTACTGTCATTTTATTTTACTGTATATATAACCTCCCTACTGTCACTTTATTTTACTTCTGCTCTTTTTTTCTCAACACTTTTTTTGTTGTTGTTTTATTCTTACTTTTTTTGTTTAAAATAAATGCACTGTTGGTTAAGGAATGTAAGTAAGCATTTCACTGTAATGTCTGCACCTGTTGTATTCGGCGCATGTGACCAATACAATTTGATTTGATTTGATTTGATTTGATTTGCAGTTGTTCAAGGAGACGTCCAGTATGCAGACGTACAGCCGTGGTCAACAGTTTTGAGAATGACACAAATATTAATTTTCACAAAGTCTGCTGCCTCAGTTTTGATGATGGCAATTTGCCTATACTCCAGAATGTCATGAAGAGTGATCAGATTAATTGCAAATAATTGCAAAGTCCCTCTTTGCCATGAAAATGAACTTAATCCCCAAAAAACATTTCCAATGCATTTCAGCCCGGGCCACAAAAGGACCAGCTGCCATCATGTCAGTGATTCTCTCGTTAACACAGGTGAGAGTGTTGACGAGGACAAGGCTGGAGATCACTCTGTCATGCTGATTGAGTTAGAATAACAGACTGGAAGCTTTAAAAGGAGGGTGGTGCTTGAAATCATTGTTCTTCCTCTGTTAACCATGGTTACCTGCAAGGAAACACGTGCCGTCATCATTGCTTTGCACAAAAAGGGCTTCACAGGCAAGGATATTGCTGCTAGTAAGATTGCACCTAAATCAACCATCTATCGGATCATCAAGAACTTCAAGGAGAGAGGTTCAATTGTTTTGAAGAAGGCGTCAGGGTGCCCAAGAAAGTCCAGCAAGCGCGAGGACCGTCTCCTAAAGTTGATTCAGCTGCGGGATCGGGGCACCACCAGTGCAGAGCTTGCTCAGGAATGGCAGCAGGCAGGTGTGAGTGCATCTGCACACACAGTGAGGCGAAGACGTTTGGAGGATGGCCTGGTGTCAAGAAGGGCAGCAAAGAAGCCACTTCTCTCCAGAAAAAACATCAGGGACAGACTGATATTCTGCAAAAGGTAAAGGGATTGGACTGCTGAGGACTGGGGTAAAGTCATATTCTCTGATGAATCCCCTTTCCGATTGTTTGGGGCATCCGGAAAACACCTTGTCCGGAAAAGACAAGGTGAGCGCTACCATCAGTCCTGTGTCATGCCAAGAGTAAAGCATCCTAAGACCATTAATGTGTTGGGTTGCTTCTCAGCCAAGGGAGTGGGCTCACTCACAATTCTGCCTAAGAACACAGCCATGAATAAAGAATGGTACAAACACATCCTCCGAGAGCAACTTCTCCCAACCATCCAAGAACAGTTTGGTGACGACCAATGCCTTTTCCAGCATGATGGAGCACCTTGCCATAAGGCAAAAGCGAAAACTAAGTGGCTCGGGGAACAAAACATCGACATTTTGGGTCCATGGCCAGGAAACTCCCCAGACCTTAATCCCATTGAGAACTTGTGGTCGATCCTCAAGAGGCGGGTGGACAAACAAAAACCCACAAATTCTGACAAACTCCAAGCATTGATTATGTAAGAATGGGCTGCCATCAGTCAGGATGTGGCCCAGAAGTTAATTGACAGCATGCCAGGGCGGATTGCAGAGGTCTTGAAAAAGATGGATCAACACTGCAAATATTGACTCTTTGCATAAACTTAATGTAATTGTCAATAAAACCCTTTGACACCTATGGAATGCTTGTAATTATACTTCAGCATACCATAGTAACATCTGACAAAATATCTCATAACACTGAAGCAGCGAACTTTGTGAAGCCCAATACTTGTGTCATTCTCAAAACTTTTGACCAATGACTGTACATGCAGCACAGAGAAGACCACCAAGGGGAGCCTCAGCATCAGCAGACATGCCTTCGCTGTGATTATTCCTATTAATGTAACAGGGAGGACACTTGAATCACGTTGGTGACGTTTGACATGGTCAAAGGTCAAAACTGTTTTTGAATTTTGTCCCAATTCACGTTCATAACCTACAGTGGGGAGAACAAGTATTTGATACACTGCCAATTTTGCAGGTTGTCCTACTTACAAAGCATGTAGAGGTCTGTAATTTTTTATCATAGGTAAACTTCAACTGTGAGAGACGGAATCTAAAACAAAAATCCAGAAAATCACATTGTATGATTTTTAAGTAATTCATTTAAATTTTATTGCATGACATAAGTATTTGATACATCAGAAAAGCAGAACTTAATATTTGGTACAGAAACCTTTGTTTGCAATTACAGAGATCATATGTTTCCTGTAGGTCTTGACCAGGTTTGCACACACTGCAGCAGAGATTTTGGCCCACTCCTCCATACAGACGTTCTCCAGATCTTTCAGGTTTCGGGGCTGTCGCTGGGCAATACGGACTTTCAGCTCCCTCCAAAGATGTTCTATTGGGTTCAGGTCTGGAGACTGGCTATGCCACTCCAGGACCTTGAGATGCTTCTTACGGAGCCACTCCATAGTTGCCCTGGCTGTGTTTCGGGTTGTTGTCATGCTGGAAGACCCATTCACGACCCATCTTCATTGCTCTTACTGAGGGAAGGAGGTTGTTGGCCAAGATCTCGCGATACATGGCCCCATCCATCCTCCCCTCAATACGGTGCAGTCGTCCTGTCCCCTTTGCAGAGAAGCATCCCCAAAGAATGATGTTTCCACCTCCATGCTTCACGGTTGGGATGGTGTTCTTGGGGTTGTACTCATCCTTCTTCTTCCTCCAAACACAGCGAGTGGAGTTTAGACCAAAAAGCTCTATTTTTGTCTCATCAGACCACATGACCTTCTCCCATTCCTCCTCTGGATCATCCAGATGGTCATTGGCAAACTTAAGACGGGCCTGGACATGCGCTGGCTTGAGCAGGGGGACCTTGCGTGCGCTGCAGGATTTTAATCCATGACGACGTAGTGTGTTACTAATGGTTTTCTTTGTGACTGTGGTCCCAGCTCTCTTCAGGTCATTGACCAGATCCTGTCGTGTAGTTCTGGGCTGATCTCTCACCTTCCTCATGATCATTGATGCCCCACGAGGTGAGATCTTGCATGGAGCCCCAGACCAAGGGTGATTGACCGTCATCTTGAACTTCTTCCATTTTCTAATAATTGCGCCAACAGTTGTTGTCTTCTAACCAAGCTGCTTGCCTATTGTCCTGTAGCCCATCCCAGCCTTGTGCAGGTCTACAATGTTATCCCTGATGTCCTTACACAGCTCTCTGGTCTTGGCCATTGTGGAGAGGTTGGAGTCTGTTTGATTGAGTGTGTGGACAGGTGTCTTTTATACAGGTAACGAGTTCAAACAGGTGCAGTTAATACAGGTAATGAGTGGAGAACAGGAGGGCTTCTTAAAGAAAAACTAACAGGTCTGTGAGAGCCGGAATTCCGGGGTTGTAGTAAAGGGGGGGGGGCAGCAGGCCAGAGGTGGATGAACGCAGTGCCCTCGTTTGGGTGTAGGGACTGATCAGAGCCTGAAGGTACGGAGGTGCCGTTCCCCTCACAGCTCCGTAGGCAAGCACCATGGTCTTGTAGCAGATGCGAGCTTCAACTGGAAGCCAGTGGAGTGTGCGGAGGAGCGGGGTGACGTGAGAGAACTTGGGAAGGTTGAACACCAGACGGGCTGCGGCATTCTGGATGAGTTGTAGGGGTTTAATGGCACAGGCAGGGAGCCCAGCCAACAGCGAGTTGCAGTAATCCAGACGGGAGATGACAAGTGCCTGGATTAGGACCTGTGCCGCTTCCTGTGTAAGGCAGGGTCGTACTCTCCGAATGTTGTAGAGCATGAACCTACAGGATCGGGTCACCGCCTTGATGTTAGCGGAAAACGACAGGGTGTTGTCCAGGGTCACGCCAAGGATCTTCACACTCTGGGAGGAGGACACAACGGAGTTGTCAACCGTGATGGCGAGATCATGGAACGGGCAGTCCTTCCCCGGGAGGAAGAGCAGCTCCGTCTTGCTGAGGTTCAGCTTGAGGTGGTGATCCGTCATCCATACTGATATGTCTGCCAGACATGCAGAGATGCGATTCGCCACCTGGTTATCAGAAGGGGGAAAGGAGAAGATTAGTTGTGTGTCGTCAGCGTAGCAATGATAGGAGAGGCCATGTGAGGATATGACAGAGCCAAGTGACTTGGTGTATAGCGAGAACAGGAGAGGGCCTAGAACTGAGCCCTTGGGGACACCAGTGGTGAGAGCACGTGGTGCGGAGACAGCTTCTCGCCACGCCACTTGGTAGGAGCGACCGGTCAGGTAGGACGCAATCCAAGAGTGAGCCGCGCCGGAGATGCCCAGCTCGGAGAGGGTGGAGAGGAGGATCTGATGGTTCACAGTATCAAAGGCAGCAGACAGGTCTAGAAGGACAAGAGCAGAGGAGAGAGAGTTAGCTTTAGCAGTGCAGAGAGCCTCTGTGACACAGAGAAGAGCAGTCTCAGTTGAATGACCAGTCTTGAAACCTGACTGGTTTGGATCAAGAAGGTAATTCTGAGAGAGATAGCAAGAGAGTTGGCTAAAGACGGCACGCTCAATAGTTTTGGAGAGAAAAGAAAGAAGGGATACTGGTCTGCAGTTGTTGACATCAGAGGGATCGAGTGTTGGTTTTTTGAGAAGGGGTGCAACTCTCGCTCTCTTGAAGACGGAAGGGACATAGCCAGCGGTCAAGGATGAGTTGATCAGCGAGGTGAGGTAAGGGAGAAGGTCACCGGAGATGGTCTGGAGAAGAGAGGAGGGGATAGGGTCAAGCGGGCAGGTTGTTGGGCGGCCTGCCGTCACAAGTCGCAAGATTTTATCTGGAGAGAGAAGGGAGAAAGAAGTCAAAGCATAGGGTAGGGCAGTGTGAGCAGGACCAGCAGTGTCATTTGACTTAACAAACGAGGATCGGATGTCGTCAACCTTCTTTTCAAAATGGTTGACGAAGTCATCCACAGAGAGGGAGGAGCGGGGGTGGTGGGGGGGGGGGAATTCAGCAGGGAGGAGAATGTGGCAAAGAGCTTCCTAGGGTTAGAGGCGGATGCTTGGAATTTAGAGTGGTAGAAAGTGGCCTTAGCAGCAGAAACAGATGAAGAAAATGTAGAGAGGAGGGAGTGAAAAGATGCCAGGTCTGCATGGAGTCTAGTTTTCTTCCATTTCCGCTCAGCTGCCCGGAGCTCTGTTCTGTGAGCTCGCAATGAGTCATCAAGCCACGGAGCTGGAGGGGAGGACCGAGCCGGCCGGGAGGATAGGGGACATAGAGAGTCAAAGGATGCAGAAAGGGAGGAGAGGAGGGTTGAGGAGGCAGAATCAGGAGATTGGAGGGAGAAGGATTGAGCAGAGGGAAGAGATGATAGGATGGAAGAGGAGAGAGTCGCGGGAGAGAGAGAGCGAAGGTTGCGACGGCGCATTACCATCTGTGTAGGGGCAGAGTGAGTAGTGTTGGAGGAGAGGGAGAGAGAAAAGGATACAAAGTAGTGGTCGGAGACTTGGAGGGGAGTTGCAGTGAGATTAGTAGAAGAACAGCATCTAGTAAAGATGAGGTCAAGCGTATTGCCTGCCTTGTGAGTAGGGGGGGATGGTGAGAGGATGAGGTCAAAAGAGGAGAGGAGTGGAAAGAAGGAGGCAGAGAGAAATGAGTCAAATGTAGACGTAGGGAGGTTGAAATCCCCCAGAACTGTGAGGGGTGAGCCATCCTCAGGAAAGGAACTTATCAAGGCGTCAAGCTCATTGATGAACTCTCCAAGGGAACCTGGAGGGCGATAGATGACAAGGATATTAAGCTTAAATGGGCTAGTGACTGTGACAGCATGGAATTCAAATGAGGAGATAGACAGATGGGTCAGGGGAAAAATTGAGAATGTCCACTTGGGAGAGATGAGGATTCCTGTGCCACCACCCCGCTGACCAGATGCTCTCGGGGTATGCGAGAACACATGGTCAGACGAGGAGAGAGCAGCAGGAGTAGCAGTGTTTTCAGTGGTAATCCATGTTTCCGTCAGCGCCAAGAAGTCGAGGGACTGGAGGGTAGCATAGGCTGGGATGAAGTCTGCCTTGTTGGCAGCAGAACGGCAGTTCCAGAGGCTGCCTGAGACCTGGAACTCCACGTGGGTCGTGCGTGCAGGGACCACCAGGTTAGAGAGGCAGCAGCCACGCGGTGTGAGGCGTTTGTGTAGCCTGTGCGGAGAGGAGAGAACAGGGATAGGCAGAGGCATAGTTGACAGGGTGCAGCAGATGGCTACAATAATGCAGAGGAGATCGGAATAAAATGAACTAAACATCTGGGAAAGGAGAGAGCGGGGCCTCCCTCACCACAACTCCCAAATATAACTCTCCCAACTTCCACCTCAGAAACTATAATTGTTGTAAACTACAGCGGTTCAATGTTTTCTAGGAATAGACTAACCTAGTTTATTCAGCTAGCTAACTAGGTGCAGTATTATTCAGTGAAAAACGTCCGGGCACCTCGTCATAAGACGCCACAGCCAGCTAGCATGCCGGTCTCCAACAGCAGGGTTTAGCGCCAATACTCAGCCACAACAACCACTAGTGTATCAACACTCAAGCAGGTCGTTCGTGTCCGTGTCTAACGTTGTGGGTTAGTCCCGACAGCTTGAGCGCGTCCGTCGTCAACTTATTCAGCCAGTTAGTTAGCTAGAATAGTTAGCAAACTAGCTAGCCATTGCTTTCAGTCAAAGAAGAACCCCTCCTTTCACGGCACGAACACACAGAGAGAGCCAAACTAACGTTAACTAGTCACCCATGTCCCGAATTCCTTGAGCGACTCGGGCTATCAATATGTAAAAAACAAAACACAAGTGTAGGTTATGACTTACCCCTAGCAGCTACTGTTAGCTAGCCAAGTGCAAAGCTAGCCACTGAATTGACTCAGCCAGTTCGCGTCTGTTCGCTCGGTCGTTCCAGCTATTGTTTACAAGTAGCTATCCAGGTTGCAACAAGCTTGCTAATTTTCAAGCACAGTAGCCACTTGCTACCTAACGTTAACAGTTCAGACAATGAGGTTAGAAAACAGCTGAATGGTAGGCAGTTATTGTATGTAATTATTGTAGGCAGCCAGCTGGCGTAATTACAGGCACTCTCAGGCGTGAAACAACTATAACGTTGCAAATAGCTACTCGCCAGCTAGTCCAGGTGGTGAGTTAGCTAACTAGCTAGCTTCGTGCTACACCCGGCACCGCCGAATACAGTACTAACCGACAATAATTACATACAATAACTACCTACAACAACCCACGATACCTACCTACAATACCTAACTACAATCTAAAAACATAGTTTAAGCCTTACTCGACAAAGCCCAAGCTATGTATAAAGCCAAACTTACCCAACGCCAAGCTTACCCGAAGCGTCCTGTTCCTCACCTCTCCCTACTCCCTATTCTTACTGGTTGGTAGGTGATCAAATACTTATGTCATGCAATAAAATGCAAATTAATTACTTAAAAATCATACAATGTGATTTTCTGGATTTTTTGTGTTTCCACCAGGCTAATCATAACCACCATTGATAATGTAATCACTGCTGTGTATGTGTGTGCGTGTGTGTGTAGGTGTGTGTGTTTGTGCGTGTGAGAGAGCGAGAGAGAGCGAGAGCGAGAGCGAGAGCGAGAGCGAGAGCGAGGAGAGAGAGAGAGAGAGAGCAAGAAGCTTGCCTGCTCACCAACGGTCGTTGATGTGGAGACCAGAATTAGGTATGTTTAGTCTGACCTGTTCAAATTCAGCATAGTAAAGTGTTCGGAAAGTATTCAGACCACTTTACTTTTTCCACATTTTGTTACTTTACAGCCTTATTCTAAAATGGATCAAATTAAATGTTTTCCTCATCTGTCAGGTTGGATGGGGAGCGTCACTGCACAGCTATTTTAAGGTCTCTCCAGAGATGTTCGATCGGGTTCATGTCCGGGCTCTGGCTGGGCCACTCAAGGACATTCAGAGACACAATACCCCATAATGACAAAGCGAAAACAGGTTTATTAAAAATAATAAAACAGAGTTACCTTATTTACATAAGTATTCAGATCCTTTGCTATGAGACTAGGAATTGAGCTCAGGTGCTGTGGGGATGTTTTTCAGCGGCAGGGACTGGGAGACTAGTCAGGATTGAGGGAAAGATGAACTGAGCAAAGTACAGAGAGAAAACCTGCTCCAGAGCACACAGGACCACAGACTGAGGCGAAGGTTCACCTTCCAACAGGACAACGACCCTATGCACACAGCCAAAACAACGTAGGAGTGGCTTCGGGACAAGTCTCTGAATGTCCTTGAGTGGCCCAGCCAGAGCCCGGACTTGAACCTGATCGAACATCTCTGTAGAGACCTGAAAATAGCTGTGCAGTGACGCTCCCATTCCAACCTGACAGAGTTTGAGAAGATATGCAGAGAAGAATGGGAGAAACTCCCCAAATACAGGTGTGCCAAGCTTGTAGCGTCATACCCAAGAAGACTTGAGGCTGTAATCGCTGCTAAAGGTGCTTCAACAAAGTACTGAGTAAAGGATCTGAAAATTATGTAAATGTAATATTTCTGTTTTTTATTTTTAATACGTTTGCTAAAATGTCTAAAAACTTGTTTCTGCTTTGTCATTATGTGGTATTGTGTGTAGATTGATGAGAGGAAAAAACTATTTAATCAAGTTCAGTATAAGGCTGGAAAGTAACAAAATATGGAAAAAGTAAAGGGGTCTGAATACTTTCCGAATGCACTGTATATGTTCGTTTGTCAGATATCACCTATCCTAACTGCCATTGGTAATAGAATAGTGACTGTGTATGCACTGGCGTAATGCAGTTTCTCTGAACCCCCCCGCAAGGACCCCCCCCCCTCCCAAAAAAAAAAAAAAAAAGATTTTGAAATTGTGACATCGAATCGATGATAGGCCAATTAATGCCAAATAATACAGTCAGTCCACCTTCAAAACACTAGCTTACTAGGGACTGTTTCATTATGCAGTGTAGTATTCTGTCTATAGCTATATAACCTAACATATTTTTATATTATATATATATATTATTGTATTATATATATTTACATATTTAGCTGCTATTTAGGTGCTATTTATAAAGGAGCAATTTAGGAGAATGAGAGGCTCAATTAAAGATGTTAAACAACTGCTTTATTTGAAGCACGACTCCCTTCTGCCCAGTTTCCCTGATGTTGCTACGGCAATCAGGCTGTTTTTACCATCCCTGTAACTGTTGCTTCTGTGGAGAGATCATTTTCTAAACTAAAACTCATAAAGAATTACCTGAGAAGCATTAGGCTCTCGGTCTGATATGGGCTTCTGAACACCTGAGTAAGCTCCACTCATTAGACTGGCGCCGTCATAGCCTTGACCACGGCATATGTTCACTGATATCTCCTTACTTTCAATCAGTTGATTTATTTTATTTTTCAAGGCCTCCAGCCTAGTTTATCTCTGGGTGTTAAGGCCCATCTAGCCTGGTCTATCTCTGGGTCTTAATGTCCCTCCAGCCTGGTCTATCTCTGGGTCTTAAGGCCCCTCCAGCCTGGTCTATCTCTGGGTGTTAAGACCCCTCCAGCCTGGTCTATCTCTGGGTCTTAAGGCCCCTCCAGCCTGGTCTATCTCTCTGGGTGTTAAGGCCACTCCAGCCTGGTCTATCTCTGGGTGTTAAGGCCCCTCCAGCCTGGTCTATCTCTGGGTCTTAAGGCCCCTCCAGCCTGGTCTATCTCTGGGTGTTAAGACCCCTCCAGCCTGGTCTATCTCTGGGTGTTAAGGCCCCTCTAGCCTGGTCTATCTCTGGGTCTTAATGTCCCTCCAGCCTGGTATATCTCTGGGTCTTAAGGCCCCTCCAGCCTGGTCTATCTCTCTGGGTGTTAAGACCCCTCCAGCCTGGTCTATCTCTCTGGGTGTTAAGACCCCTCCAGCCTGGTCTATCTCTCTGGGTGTTAAATCCCCTCCAGCCTGGTCTATCTCTCTGGGTGTTAAGACCCCTCCAGCCTGGTCTATCTCTCTGGGTGTTAAGACCCCTCCAGCCTGGTCTATCTCTGGGTGTTAAGACCCCTCCAGCCTGGTCTATCTCTGGGTGTTAAGGCCCCTCTAGCCTGGTCTATCTCTGGGTCTTAATGTCCCTCCAGCCTGGTCTATCTCTGGGTCTTAATGTCCCTCCAGCCTGGTCTATCTCTGGGTCTTAAGGCCCCTCCAGCCTGGTCTATCTCTGGGTGTTAAGACCCCTCCAGCCTGGTCTATCTCTGGGTGTTAAGACCCCTCCAGCCTGGTCTATCTCTCTGGGTGTTAAGACCCCTCCAGCCTGGTCTATCTCTCTGGGTGTTAAGACCCCTCCAGCCTGGTCTATCTCTGGGTGTTAAGAACCCTCCAGCCTGGTCTATCTCTCTGGGTGTTAAGACCCCTCCAGCCTGGTTTATCTCTGGGTGTTAAGACCCCTCCAGCCTGGTCTATCGCTGGGTGTTAAGGCCACTCCAGCCTGGTTTATTTAAATGTCTCATTAGTTTCCTGCTTTTCCCTCATGTGTCTGGGCCTCTGACTTTGTATTCAGGGCAATTTGGGGGCTAACTCAGTGGGGGTCAGACATTGTCAGCAATATCGAGTCCCGGTCCAAGGATCGGTACAATAGAGTCAATTGATTCGACCGGGCTCAAGTATTCAACAGAAATCAGGACATGACATTACTTTAAGACTAGATGATGGCTGTGTCATCAATTAAATTAACTTGAGTGGTTTTGATCATTGTGTCACAAAGCTCCCTTGCTCGAGTCAAAACAGATTGTGGTTTCCATTTCAAGAACTCTGACGAACAATCAATTCACGGCATAATCTTGGGTAAAAAGGCACAATGAAGGATGCCTCAGGGTGCGGGTTTGCTGGAAAGAGATAAAAGAGATTGACAGGCTGAAATATTGAGGCAGAGAGATAGCTGAACGACTTAAACACAAACTACACGTGTTCCTCCCTAGAGGCATCAGTTGATTGCATCCAGTCACCTCACACATGCATAAACACTGCTGTGAACAAATAAATACACACAGAGACACACATGCTCATACAAACCAACCTTATTTACCATCTAGGAGCCCCTGAGATGACTGTTAAACACCAGTGTTTCAGTACCAGTATAGATGAGCTCCTGAGATTGCTGTTAAACACCCGTGTTTCAGTTCCAATACCGAACACAACACCAACACTTTCCAAGGGACATAAACAGTATCATGTAATATTCTGACCCTATTCTAACATCAACAGAGGTATGATATCATTGTACAAATCATTCAGTTTATATAATTACTTCGCTTTCTGAATTTGAGACCAAAGTAGAATTTCTTCACGTAAAAAAAGTAGGAACTAAAAAACACAATCTTTACACTAGCAGATTTTCAATTAAATGCAATATTACTACTGCTACAAGTAATTAACATTATACCCATGCTATACCCATGTTATACCCATGCTATACCCATGTTATACCCATCCTATACCCATGCTATACCCATGCTATACCCATTTTATACCCATGCTATACCCATGCTATACCCATGTTATACCCATGCTTTACCAATGAAGCAAAACATTGATGCAAGCAAACAGTCTAAAGCTCAATATCTTGACTGATAATTAAATGGTTTTAAAGAACATTGTGTGCAATCCCCCTCCTCCGTGTATTTAATCAAAACAGCCTCTTTCAATGACTCTATTGTCCACACATCAGAATCACCTTTATTTGTCAAATACATTTGCATGTACTGTACATGAATTTCACTTGGTGAAATGGTGCCACAGTAAACAGAAAATCCAGACTATAAACAGGAAATACAGCCAAACTATAAACTGGATATACAGTCAGACTATAAACAGGATATACATACAGACTATAAACAGGATATACAGACAGACTATTAACTGGATATACAGAAAGACATTAAACAGGATATACAGACAGACTATAAACAGAATATACAGACAGACTATAAACAGGATATACAGACTGTCAGGGTTGAGTGTAGAGGGAACGTGGAATCACACGCAGGACACAGAGATTCAAAAAACAAATGTTTTTAGTGAAGTCCGACAGTACAAGCCAACACGAAAACAGGCCACAGGCGAAACAAACGTACACTGGAACAGTCCAAAGTACATACGCACAACGTGCAGGACTCTCTTAAACAAAACGAAATACAGAGAGCATAGAACAGCGGACCAACATCTACACGTGACATAGAACAATTACACACAACACCTGACCAAACACAAGAGAACTAAATAGGGTGCCTAATGAACACTTAACAATGAACAGGTGTGACAAACAGGCAAAACCAATCAAACATGAAACATCGAACGGTGGCAGCTAGTACTCCGGAGACGACGACCGCCGAAGCCTGCCCGAACGAGGAGAAGGAGCCGCCTCGGCCGAAACCGTGACACAGACAGACATAAATAGGATATACAGACTATAAACAGGATATATATAGATATATATATATCTATATATACATACTATTTATTTTTTATTTTTATTTTTTTCACCTTTATTTAACCAGGTAAGCCAGTTGAGAACAAGTTCTCATTTACAACTGCGACCTGGCCAAGATAAAGCAAAGCAGTGCGATAAAAAACAACAACACAGGGTTACATATGGGGTAAACAAAACATAAAGTCAAAAATACAACAGAAAATATATATACAGTGTGTGCAAATGTAGCAAGTTATGGAGGTAAGGCAATAAATAGGCCATAGTGCAAAATAATTACAATTGATTATTAACACTAGAATGATAGATGTGCAAGAGATGATGTGCAAATAGAGATACTGGGGTGCAAATTAGCAAAATAAATAACAATATGGGGATTAGGTAGTTAGGTGGGCTAATTACAGATGGGCTGTGTACAGGTGCAGTGATCAGTAAGGTGCTCTGACAACTGATGCTTAAAGTTAGTGAAGGAGATAAGAGTCTCCAGCTTCAGAGATTTTTGCAGTTCGTTCCAGTCATTGGCAGCAGAGAACTGGAAGGAATGGCGGCCAAAGGAGGTGTTGGCTTTGGGGATGACCAGTGAGATATACCTGCTGGAGTGCATACTACGGGTGGGTGTTGCTATGGTGACCAATGAGCTGAGATAAGGCGGGGATTTGCCAAGCAGTGATTTATAGATGACCTGGAGCCAGTGGGTTTGACGACGAATATGTAGTGAGGACTAGCCAACAAGAGCGTACAGGTCACAGTGGTGGATAGTATATGGGGCTTTGGTGACAAAACGGATGGCACTGTGATAGACTACATCCAATATGCTGAGTGTTGGAGGATATTTTGTAAATGACATCGCCGAAGTCAAGTATCGGTAGGATAGTTAGTTTAATGAGGGCATGTTTGGCAGCATGCGTGAAGGAGGCTTTGTTGTGAAATAGGAAGCCAATTCTAGGTTTAACTTTGGATTGGAGATGCTTAATTTGAGTCTGGAAGGATAGTTTACAGTCTAACCAGAAACCTAGGTATTTGTAGTTGTCCACATACTCTAGGTCAGACCCGCCGAGAGTAGTGATTCTAGTCAGGTGGGCGGGTGCCAGCAGCGTTTGATTGAAGAGCATGCATTTAGTTTTACTAGTGTTTAAGAGCAGTTGGAGGCTACAGAAGGAGTGTTGTATGACATTGAAGCTTGTTTGGAGGTTTGTTAACACAGTGTCCAATGAAGGGCCAGATGTATACAAAATGGTGTCGTCTGCGTAGAGGTGGATCTGAGAGTTACCAGCAGCAAGAGCGACATCATTGATATACACAGAGAAAAGAGTCGGCCCGAGAATTGAACCCTGTGGCACCCCCATAGAGACTGCCATAGGTCCAGACAACAAGCCCTCCGATTTGACACATTGAACTCTATCTGAGAAGTATTTGGTGAACCAGGCGAGGCAGTCATTTGAGAAACCAAGGCTATTTAGTCTGCCAATAAGAATGCGGTGGTTGACAGAGTCGAAAGCCTTGGCCAGGTCGATGAAGACGGCTGCACAGTACTGTCTATTATCGATCGCGGTTATAATATCGTTTAGGACCTTGAGCGTGGCTGAGGTGCACCCATGACCAGCTCGGAAACCGGATTGTATAGCAGAGAAGGTACGGTGGGATTCGAAATGGTTGGTGATCTGTTTGTTAACTTGGCTTTCAAAAACTTTCGAAAGGCAGGGCAGGATGGATATAGGTCTGTAACAGTTTGGATCTAGAGTGTCACCCCCTTTAAAGAGGGGGATGACCGCGGCAGCTTTCCAATCTCTGGGGATCTCAGACGTTACGAAAGAGGTTGAACAGGCTAGTAATAGGGGTTGCGACAATTTCGGCTGCTAATTTTAGAAAGAAAGGGTCCAGATTGTCTAGCCCAGATGATTTGTAGGGGTCCAGATTTTGCAGCTCTTTCAGAACATCAGCTGTCTGAATTTGTGTGAAGGAGAGGAGAAGCGGGGGGGGTGCATGGGTAAGTTGCAGCGGAGGGTGCAGAGCTGGTGGCCGGGGTAGTGGTAGCCAGGTGGAAAGCATGGCCAGCCGTAGCAAAATGCTTGTTGAAATTCTCGATTATTGTAGATTTATTGGTGGTGTTATTGTTTCCTAGCTTCAGTGCAGTGGGCAGCTGGGAGGAGGTGCTCTTATTCTCCATGGACTTTACAGTGTCCCAAAACTTTTTGGAGTTAGTGCTACAGGATGCACATTTCTGTTTGTAAAAGATAGCCTTTGCTTTCCTAACTGCTTGTGTATATTGGTTCCTAACTTCCCTGAAAAGTTGCATATCGCGGGGGCTATTCGATGCTAATGCAGTACGCCACAGGATGTTTTTGTGATGGTCAAGGGCAGTCAAGTCTGAGGAGAACCAGGGGCTATATCTGTTCTTAGTTCTGAATTTTTTGAATGGGGCACGCTTATTTAAGATTGAGAGGAAATCACTTTTAAAGAACAACCAGGCATCCACTACTGACGGAATGAGATCGATATCCATCCAGGATACCTGGGCCAGGTCAATTAGGAAGGCCTGCTTGCTAAAGTGTTTTAGGGAGCGTTTGACAGTGATAAGGGGTGGTCGTTTGACCGCGGACCCGTTACGGACGCAGGCAATAAGGCAGTGATCGCTGAGATCCTGGTTGAAGACAACGGAGGTGTATTTAGAGGGTAAGTTAGTCAGGATGATATCTATGAGAGTGCCCATGTTTACGGATTTAGGGTTGTACCAGGTAGGTTCCTTGATAATTTGTGTGAGATTGAGGGCATCTAGTTTGGATTGTAGGATGGCTGGGGTGTTAAGCATATCCCAGTTTAGGTCACCAAGCAGTATGAACTCTGAGGGTAGATGGGGGGCAATCAATTCACATATGGTGTCCAGGGCACAGCTGGGGGCTGAGGGGGGTCTGTAGCAAGCGGCAACTGTGAGAGACATTTTTCTGGAAGGGTGGATTTCTAGAAGTAGGAGCTCAAACTGTTTGGGCACAGACCTGGATAGTATGATAGCACTCTGCAGGCTATCGCTACAGTATATTGTAACTCCACCCCCTTTGGCAGTTCTATCTAGACGGAACATGTTGTAGTTGGGGATGGACATTTCTGAATTTTTGGTGGCCTTCCTAAGCCAGGATTCAGACACTGCTAGAACATCAGGATTGGCGGAGTGTGCTAACGCAGTGAATAACTCAAATTTAGGAATGAGGCTTCTGATATTAACATGTAAAAAGCCAAGTCTTTTATGGTTACAGAAGTCAACAAATGATAGCGGCTGGGGAGTAGGAGTGATACTGGGTGCTGCAGGGCCTGGGTTAATCTCTACATCACCAGAGGAACAGAGGAGGACTAGAACAAGGATACGGCTAAAGGCTTTAAGAACTGGTCTTTTTTTTTTTTTTTTGTCATTTAGCAGACGCTCTTATCCAGAGCAACTTACAGTTAGTGAGTGCATACATATTTTATGTTTTTATTTTTCATACTGGCCCCCCACGGGAATTGAACCCACAACCCTGGCGTTGCATACGCCATGCTCTACCAACATCCCTGCCGGCCATTCCCTCCCCTACCCTGGAAGACGCTGGGCCAATTGTGCGCCGCCCCATGGGTCTCCCGGTCACGGCCGGCTACGACAGAGCCTGGATTCGAACCAGGATCTCTAGTGGCACAGCTAGCACTGCGATGCAGTGCCTTAGACCACTGCGCCACTCGGGAGTTACGTGCGTTGGGTACTGGTCACCATAGCAACACCCATCCGTAGTCTGCGCTCCAGCAGGTCATCCCCAAAGCCAACACCTCCTTTGGCCGCCATTCCTTCCAGTTCTCTGTTGCTAATGACTGGAATGAACTGCAAAAATCTCTGAAGCTGGAGACTCTTATCTCCCTCACTAACTTTAAGCGTCAGTTGTCAGAGCAGCTTACCGATCACTGCACCTGGACACAGCCATTCTGAAATTAGCCCACCCAACTACCTCATCCCCATATTGTTATTTATTTTGCTCATTTGCAGCCCAGTATCTCTATTTGCACATCTCCTTCTGCACATTTATCACTCCAGTGTTAATACTAAATAGTAATTATTTTGGACTATGGCCTATTTATTTATTGCCATAACTTACTACATTTGCACACACTGTATATATATTTTCTGTTGTATTTTTGACTTTGTTTTGTTTACCCCATATGTAACTCTGTGTTGTTGTTATTAATCGCACTGCTTTGCTTTATCTTGGCCAGGTCGCAGTTGTAAATGAGAACTTGTTCTCAACTGGCTTACCTGGTTAAATAAAGGTGAAAATAAAAATAAATAAAAATAATAAAGGGGGCAGATTTCCGGGCGTTGTAGAATAGATTCAGGGCATTATGTACAGACAATGATATGGAAGGATATGAGTACAGTGGAGGTAAACCTAAGTGTTGGGTAACAATGAAAGAGATAGCATCACTGGAGGCACCGATTGAGCCAGTCTCCACGTGTATGGGGGGTGGAACAAAGGAGCTATTTGAAGCAGTTTGAGAGGGACTTGGGGCTCTACAGTGAAATTGTATAATAAGAACTCACTGGAACAGCAATAGGCAAGGCATATAGACATGGGAGAGAGGCATAAAGCAATCACAGGTGTTATTCGAGAGAGCTAAGACAACAACTGGTAATGGCGATAAAGTTTGGGCTGAGGCTAAACAGATAAAACAGGACAGGGTACCGTGTAAAGGAACAGTCCAGCAGGCATCAGCTGTGCAGTTGAGTGATCATAAGGTCCAGTGAACAGCAATGTGAGTCCAAGAGCAGTTGGAATTGGTGCTACAGCACAGGCGATCCGGAAGCACGGCTGTTGATTTGCGTGTGCTATCGTGCCGGGGCTAGCAGATGGATCTTTGTGATCGTCGCAACGGGAAGCCTGTTGAAACCACAGACGATTACGTCGGCAGACCAGTCATGCTGGATCGGCGAGTGTCAACACTAGGAGGTCCCGTCCCGTTGACAGAGAGGTAGATAGTCGGGAGATGGGCCTGACTCGAGGCTAGCTCAAGGCTGATTAGCCAACCACAACATCCATTCGGTTTCAGGTAGCTAGTTGCGATGATCCGGTGTTAAAGGTCCAGTGATTCAGTAATTCCGGCAGAAAATCTGATATGTTCTGGGTCGATAACGCGCTGTGGAGACTGGCCGATAATAATCCAGGCTAGAGCTGGCTGGTAGGTAGTGCAGGCCACGGACAATGGTGAAAAAACCCTGCTAACGGTGGCTAATAGCAAGTAGCTAGTTAGCTGGTTACTCCCGTCCGGTAGACAGAGAGGTAGATAGCCGGGATATGGGCCTGGCTCGAGGCTAGCTCAATGCTAACTGGTTCTTGCTTTGGGGGCAGTGGTGATTAGCCAACAGCAACATCCATTCGGATGCGGCTAGCTGGTTGCGATCCGGTGTTAAGGTCCAGTGATTCAGTTATTCCAGCAGAAAATCAGATGTTCTGGGTGAAAACCGCTAACGGTGGCTAATAGCAAGTAGCTAGTTAGCTGGCTAGCTAGTTTCAACTGGATATTCTAGATAAAAGGTAAATAAATAATAGAATCCGTTCCACATTGAGTGAGGCGGGTTGCAGGAAAGTATATTTAGTAGAAGGATGAAAAGTGTGATAGGGAAATATATACAACAAAATACAAAGAAAAGAGAAAAACAGGCTATTTACACGGACACACAACAGAGTACACGACCGCACTGCTACGCCATCTTCGATCTACAAAGAGAATATACAGACAGACAGACTATAAACAGAATATACAGCCAGACTATAAACAGGATATACAGACTGACTATGAACAGAATATACAGCCAGACTATAAACAGAATATACCGACAGACTATAAACAGGATATATAGACTGATTATGAACAGAATATACAGCCAGACTATAAACAGGATATACAGACAGACTATAAAGAGGAGATACAGACAGACAGACTACAAACAGAATATACAGACAGCCTATAAACAGGATACACAAAGATACTATAAACAGGATATACAGACAGACTACAAACAGGATATAAAAAGATACTATAAACAGGATATACAGCCAGATTAAACCAGAATATACAGCAAGACTATAAACAGGATATACAGCCACACAATAAACCAGATTTACAGCCAGACTGTAAACAGGATATACAGACAGACTATAAACAGGATATACAGATGGACATACTATAAACAGGATATACAGATGGACATACTATAAACAGGATATACAGACATACTTTAATCAGGATTTACAGACAGACTATAAACAGGATATACAGTCAGACTATAAACAGTATATACAGCTAGACTATAAACAGGATATACAGTCAGACTATAAACAGGATATACAGACAGACTATAAACAGGATATACAGACAGACTATAAACAGGATATACAGACAGACTATAAACAGGATATACAGATGGACAATAAACAGGTTATAGAGACAACATGTGTAGAAGCAGAGTTTACACAAAGTATTCTGGTGCATGAGCACAGAATTTCAGGACAACAAACTGCTGCCGATGTGTCCCTGATATTCAGCAGCTGAAAGTAATGTGCATTTTGTTACAAATCCATGAATAAACAAATGAAAACAATAATAACAGGAGCAGCAACAAAACACCCTGACTGCCTCTCTGTGCTGAAGTAGACATTTACTCTTCCTGTATAGTATTGACATGTGAGGAACACTGGCTACAGATTACAATTTTTCCTGAGTAGTTGTGCCTGGTAAACCAGTGTGCGCATGGCATCACTATTTCCCGACCCAATATTGCAGGTAGAGGAGCGGTGGAAAGGGAGAAATTCTCTCAGCTGTGATGTATTAAAAAGGGATCAGCCGCCTGGATTTTCAAAACCCTCTTCCCATCTGTCTGTCATCTTACTAAGACATCTAATAACGTGGCGGGGGTAAATATTAGAGGAAAACAAGAAGCATGCACTGTTAGCTGAGGGGGAGAAGTAGGTGTTTCTGTGTGGTTCAACACATTGCCAGGGTAACTGCAGTTAACAGCTCTATTCTCATCATGTGTCGGTTAATATGATGAAGCAATGCATTGTGGTCAACAGGGCATATTCTGCTCCGAGAATTAATGGAGTGTGAAAGGATGTTAATAAGGTTTAGAGCCATCGGTTTGGAGAGGGAAAATAAAGAGGTGGTAACAGTTGAGATTAGGGAATGCATTATTATAATATGAGGCAAAACGTACAGCATCTCTACATTCTTGAGCAAGTGTGATTTACGCAATGGCGGCTTTTTCAACACAGCAAGGGTGAAAGTTGAAATGGTGACAGAGAGATATTAGCTGTGCGAGAATTTGTTTTGCTGCCTATTGTGGGTTGTATGACGGACATAAAAAACCACAAATAACTAATATTGGACAGCAAATCAGCCAAACACACTGAAAGACACTTTATTAGTAGAGGTAAATATTTTAAAAAGTAAGTCAAAATGTATACTTTAGTGAAACATAAGGCATATTCACTACATATTTTGAATCTTGCCTTAGTGTGTGAAGAAAATTATGGGAAACATACAGAAAAAATATAAAAATGTAAGTAAAATGTTCTCTTATTATAGAGGAAGTGTTCTAAAGGGAAACTTTGGCATATTCACTACATACTTTGAATCTTGCTTCAGTGTGTGAAGAATATAGTCCATTATATGGATATTATCAGCCCTCTTCTCACAACAAAGACTATGTACAGGCATTGTTCGAAAGGTCTAGAGGATTCAGTTGTTGCACGAAAATGCATTTAAACTCAACTGGAAATAATAAGCACGGACATATCTTAACACTTATTCAGGGATACTTATTTCCATCCGCAGAAATGTTTCCAATTGTCCTCCTAACCCTGATATGCTTCAGAGATCTAATCTGGAGAATAATGTGGGAATCCTTATGGCTGTCTATGACAGCGGTGCCACAATGAGTTTGACAGAATGCTTGGCTATGTGGTCCCCACAGAAGCCTTAGAGGTAATTCTCCACTCCACTCCGCATTGCTATCCCTCATCTGCATACATCCATTCTAGCCCTCCTCTCCATTCAGCTTCACCTACAGGGCTTTACGTTGCACGCCCACCACCCGATAGCCTCTTTGTCCCGCCGACAGATTAGCAAGCCGTGCTGTTATTACTCCATCAAATCCAACAGCTTCATATCCCAGAGCTTCTTGTGTGGAGAAATAAGAGTGGGATCAAAAGGCTCTTATTGAGGTGTCACAAAGAGTTCCATCACTCCCTGGAGCCAATGTGGTCATCAGTGTGGAGTTAGTGCCTCTTAGTCGTGAACCAGGGTGATAGTTGGACGATTACCACTGGTTTAGTAAATGTGAAAGATGCTCGAGTTACTATCACTACCTCGAGGTGTAGTTTCAACGAGGTGTAGTTTCAACAAGGTGTGGAACACAGCGAGACACTGTTCCATTTCAGCTGTGTGTACTGCATCAGCTGTCAGATAAATGACAGACGTACAGAATTATTGGGTTGGACATTTTGTTTACTGGCCATCGATGAGGGAGTAGATGTGGCGTTTTGGATGGTAACACTAACCTCATGCCTGATGCCTTTCCTGTCAGATATGTCTCTTGTATTCGAAGTTCATCGAGATGACAGTGGTGTACGTCTTCATCGCCTCTACTCTCCAGGATTCCATCTACACAGTACACTTTATAGGCCTAACAAACCATGAATGACAAGAATCTATGCATAGACGTTTTGCCGAGCAGTACTTTCTACAATCACACTTCTGTGGTGCCCCTTAATCAGATAACGCCCGAAAGATAAGAGCTACCTGAAATAGAAGCCATGCTAGTTGTATTATCAAATTGTTCCTAAAAGGCCAGTCCTTATGGTCTGCCAGAGGCTCAATATCTCCCAGTCCGCCTATTACCAGGCCAAAATTAAGTTAAACTATATCAAATGCCAGAGCGTGACTGTGTTGTTGGCCGGTGATTCTCACACTGTCAAGGGTTCTTAAATCGGTGGCACAGCGACGTCTGTATCACAGGACTTCCATTTGGAGGATGCGATTGTCTCAAAATAGCTCCCCGTTTTTTAAAATTCACCTCATTCCACCGGGCCAAGGCGAAACGGTGACCCATGGGCCGGTTCTGATAATTACAACATTGGAGACAGACAGTGGCCTGAACTCTGGGTCAACCCCTGTTGGCCAACCTTTTATGTCCATTAACGCTGTCAAATTTAATTTGAGGTAAGCGAACGGGTGTGGTTCAACATCATATTATATGTCTGCAGAGGGGCTTTAACAACATCTGCTGCTGTGGAATCTATACATATTATTAGAACATATTATAACTGTTAGGTTTTAAAAGGTAATCATTGCAGCTGTGTGTGCGTCCGCTCCTGTGTGTGTTTGTGTGTGTATTGTGTGTGTGTGTGTGTGTGTATTGTGTGTGTGTGTGTGTGTGTTGTGTATTGTGTGTGTTTGTGTTTATTGTGTGTGTGTGTATTTTGTGTGTGTGTGTATTGTGTGTGTGTGTGTGTGTGTGTGCGTGTATCCACTCCTGTGTGTGTGTGTATATTGTGTTTGTGTGTGTGTGTATTGTGTGTGTGTATTGTGTGTGTATGTGCGTGTATCCACTCCTGTGTGTGTATTGTGTGTGTATGTGTGTATTGTGTGTGTGTGTGTGTGTATTGTGTGTGTGTGTATTGTGGGTGTATTGTGTGTGGGTGTATTGTGTGTGTGTGTGTGGCCTCATGTAGCTCAGTTGGTAGAGCATGGCGTTTGCAACGCCAGGGTTGTGGGTTCGTTTCCCACGGGGGGCCAGTATGAAAAAATATATATATGCACTCACTAACTGTAAGTCGCTCTGGATAAGAGTGTCTGCTAAATGACTAAAATGTAAATGTGTTTGTGTGTGTGTTTTGTGTGTGTGTAGTGTGTGTGTATTGTCTGTGTGTGTGTGTGTGTGTGTGTGTGTGTGTGTGTGTGTGTGTGTGTGTGTGTGTGTGTGTGTGTGTGTGTGTGCGTGCGTGCGTCCGGTCCAGTGTGTGTGCATGCGTGCATTTGCTTACGCTAGTGTGGTAAAAATGGATGGTTAGCCAGGGGGGCTAATGATGGAACAGGAGCTAGATGAAAACAGAAAAGTTGTCATGGATGAAACATGGACCTACTCTTACCTCTTACCTCTTACCTCTTACCTCACACGCTGACAGCTTTCCATGCCTCTCAGACAGCTTACCACTAAATCCATCCTCATACTCTTGGAGAGCTAAGCGGCCTCGCTGACACGCAGTGAGTGAATACACTTGAGATTATAAAATAACTCTAAATGTAATTTGTCTGTTCACTGTGTCAAGGAAGAGGTAGAAAACTACATTTACTGTTGAAACTGCTTCTTTGGAGTCGTGACAAAATCAAACAATTATAACAGCTAGAGTGTGCTGGTGATGGGGGAAAAATCAATACAGTTACATATCACTGTATTATTTTGACGATATTATATAGATAATTTTTACAAATTGATACTTGGTGTCAAAGTATATTTTTTTGCTAGGTCGTGTTAGCTAGCGCTGGTTGGCTGTACCTGCGCTAAAACTAAGCTTGTTCTCCATCTTTTTAAACAGTGAGCCAACATGTTTTCAGCACTTTTATTTCATGACTGATAAAAATTAAATACAAATCTCTCTTTTCTCTCTCCTGCAGACACACTGAGTGGAAAAACATTAAGAACACCTGCCTAATATTGAGTTGCACCCCCTTTTGCCCTCAGAACAGCCTCAATTCGTCGAGGCATGGACGCTACAAGGTGTCGAAAGCATTCCACAGGGAATGCTGGCCCATGTTGACTCCAATGTTTCCCACAGTTGTGTCAAGTTGGCTGGATGTCCTTTTGGGTGTTAGACCATTCTTGATACACATGGGAAACTGTTGTGCGTTTGAAACCCAGCAGCGTTGCAGTTCTGGACACACTCAAACTGCTGCGCCTTGCACCTACTACCATATCCCGTCCAAAGGCACTTCAATATTTTGTCTGCCCATTCACCCTCCGAATGGCACACATTCACAATCTATGTCTCAATTGTCTCAAGGCTTAAAAATCCTTCTTTAACCTGTCTCCTCCCCTTCATCTACACTGATTGAAGTGGATTTAACAAGTGACATCAATAAGGGATCATAGCTTTCACCTGGATTCACCTGGTCAGTCTATCTCATGGAAAGAGCAGGTGTTCTTAATGTTTTGTACACTCAGTGTATAGTGAGCAATATGTTTGGAACGTCGAATCGAAATAAAATCGCAATATCAAATCACAATACATATAGAATCATGAGAATAGCAAAACATATCGTATCGGCACATACGTGATAATATTGTATCGTAAGGTCCCTGGCAATTCCCAGCCCTACGGTGTACAGTGACAACAAACAACAATTTGACAAAACACTTTTATGAAGTGTCTCTGCAGCACTGTTACTAACAGTATAAAAATAAAAAACTTTATTAGGCTTGATTTTAAAAAGCAACTTCACTAAACAAACAAAATCTCTACAGAGATGCAGAGCTGGAGAGCAAAAACCCATAGATCTCAGCTGTGCCCAAGAAGAACCACCAGGGCTCTTTTCTCCCACTGACCCTACCCTGCCCAGTCAACGCAAACACAATCAATGGCATTGTGCTTGTATACCCCAGAGTGACCAACAGAGTCGATTAGATCATCCATCCAGCGCGTGCTCTATTAGATCATCCATCCAGCGCGTGCTCTATCCATTCTCTGCCATGATAACAGTGCTGTGCTGTGCTGTGCTGTGCTGTGCTGTGCTGTGCTGTGCTGTGCTGTGCTGTGCTGTGCTGTGCTGTGCTGTGCTGTGCTGTGCTGTGCTGTGCTGTGCTGTGCTGTGCTGTGCTGTGCTGTGCTGTGCTGTGCTGTGCTGTGCTGTGCTGTGCTGTGCTGTGCTGTGCAGTGCTGTGCTGTGCTGTGCTGTGCTGTGCTGTGCTGTGCTGTGCTGTGCTGTGCTGTGCTGTGCTGTGCTGTGCTGTGCTGTGCTGTGCTGTGCTGTGCTGTGCTGTGCTGTGCTGTGCTGTGCTGTGCTGTGCTGTGCTCAAGACCTCGCGCGCATGTTCAGGTTGCATCAGGGTCCATCTGATAACAAACCGTTCTCGGAAAGATACTTTTCTTTTTGCTTCTGCTAACCTAATGCAATAAAAACACAGGACAGGTCCTTCAAGGTCCCTTCATTGTACTGTGGTATAAACACCCTTTCCATAGGCTACAGTTACTGAACTGCTTGGTTTGAATAGGCTACAGTTACTGAACTGCTTGGTTTGAATAGGCTACAGTTACTGAACTGCTTGGTTTGAATATGCTACAGTTACTGAACTGCTTGGTTTGAATAGGTTACAGTTACTGCAGAGCTTGGTTTGAATAGGTTACAGTTACTGCAGTGCTTGGTTTGAATAGGCTACAGTTACTGCAGTGCTTGGTTTGAATAGGTTACAGTTACTGCAGTGCTAGGTTTGAATAGGCTACAGTTACTGAACTGCTTGGTTTGAATAGGTTACAGTTACTGCAGAGCTTGGTTTGAATAGGTTACAGTTACTGCAGTGCTTGGTTTGAATAGGTTACAGTTACTGCAGTGCTTGGTTTGAATAGGCTACAGTTACTGCAGTGCTTGGTTTGAATAGGTTACAGTTACTGCAGTGCTTGGTTTGAATAGGCTACAGTTACTGAGGCTTGGTGAATAGGTACACTGCAGTGCTTGGTTTGAATAGGCTACAGTTACTGCAGTGCTTGGTTTGAATAGGTTACAGTTACTGCAGTGCTTGGTTTGAATAGGTTACAGTTACTGAACTGCTTGGTTTGAATAGGTTACAGTTACTGCAGAGCTTGGTTTGAATAGGTTACAGTTACTGCAGTGCTTGGTTTGAATAGGTTACAGTTACTGCAGAGCTTGGTTTGAATAGGTTACAGTTACTGCAGTGCTTGGTTTGAATAGGTTACAGTTACTGCAGAGCTTGGTTTGAATAGGTTACAGTTACTGCAGTGCTTGGTTTGAATAGGCTACAGTTACTGCAGTGCTTGGTTTGAATAGGTTACAGTTACTGCAGTGCTTGGTTTGAATAGGCTACACATGCAGACAAATTCCAGCTCAAGACTTTCTCCTTAGTAAACACTGGAGCCATACTTGAATTATATATGAGAAGACTCACTGAAGGTTCACTATTAGAATCAAAGTAAAGAGAAGTAGAGAGGTTATCAAAACTGAAAAGTCTGTCTATCAGTGCATTAGCGGTGAGTTCAGTCCTCACTGACTCTGACATAAGGCACACAATGCATATTACTGCCATAAGAATATGATGTATGGGCTCCATATTACCAGATAGAGTTCTGGCTTCAGCCATTACTGAGAATGCATGTTGTTTTATTTTATGACAGCAGCAAAATGGCTGCTCTGCTCCGCACTTTGGTCCAAATGGGTCTTGGCAAGGGGTAGAACAAAAAAAGTACAAATAAGAAACCAGCTCATTCTGCCCTGACAAGTAATTTGTCATGACAGTTGGAGTTAACAAAACAGTAGGCATCATCTGAGGCAGTATTTTTTGTTTTACCCCCCAATTGGTAGTTACAGTCTTGTCCCATTGCTGCAACTCCTGTACGGACTCAGGAGAGAGATACGCATCCACCGAAACACAACCCCACCAAGCCGCACTGCTTCTTGACACACTGCTCGCTTAACCCAGAAGCCAGCCACACCAGTGTCAGAGGAACCCGGCTCGCCACAAGGAGTCGATAGAGCTCGATGGGACAAGGACATCCCGGACAGCCAAACCCTCCCCTAACCCAGACAACACTGAGCCAATTGTGCACCGCCTCATGGGTCTCCCATGCGAGGCAGTGCCTTAGACCACTGCGCCACTCGGAAGGCCCAGGGTGAGACAGTATTAACAAACATTATAAAATGGGTAGTTTGGATCCTGAATGACGATTGGTTGATAGGTGTTAGTTATTCACAATAATCCAAGGCAAATTCCTGTTAACAGTTCCATTTGAATTATCACTGATGATTAAGTCTGTCCTTAGAGGTTTAACATGTGTGAAAGATTAAATTACATAATCACTAGCGAGAGGATCCACCATGACACCATGTCCATTCTACAGGGCTGAGTCAAACAGCTGTAATGGACACACTGGGAGGTAAAAAAGGTAACTGAAGGAAGGGCTTTTCACATCAGCGATTGACCTCCCCTCCCGCAGTGACGGGCTTGTGTTCGTGTGTGTCTTTGTGAGAGGGTCACAGACGTGAAGGGTAGAAGGCATATGATTAAACTTCAGCCATGCCCGGCGGATAGTGAATAATTCCAGATAAGAGCCCAAACATTGACTTGTGAGGGTTGGCCTCGGAAGTGTCCATGGAGCGGCCTCTGTCGCAGCGAGCCAGGGCTACAATCGGACATAAATTACGCTGGCTTTGTGTGCCAATACAGCTCACAACATTGATAACCCTGCCCTACCCCCACCACCTCCTCCAAGCACAAGTCTGTGTCTGTGACATTGATCCGTTGCTCGTCCGAGGGGAAGGAGATGAGGGAGAGAAGGGAGAGTTTATAGATTATTTGATTGTGTCTGTATGATGGTCGAGCAAGTTTGAGTGGTCCACGCACGGTGTGTTTGGGGTTGTTCATGACAGTGTGTGTATAAAAAGGGAGGGGGGAACGGAGGCCTATGGAGTGTACAGTGTATGTGTCAGAGCAAACAGGTTACAGCAGTTACTTAGAGGCTACCAGTAAAATACTACCACATTACATACCAAGGAAAACAGTACTGTACTACAGTATAACTGCATTGAGAAATCAAATCACTGTTTTCTCCTTTATCTTCGCACCTTAAGAATTGATTTGTATTTCCCCAGGTCTAGTGATGTACAGACCAGACATTGGACAAAACCAGGTGCCCTTTGACGGTTATGTCTTTGATATTAATAAAAACCTACACATTGGGTTAATGTAATGTTTGATAAGAGCGCTGTACTCGTACGGCATGTCCTTTAGTCACACTGATCTCTCACTTCTACTCCGTTCCTACATCTCATTCCGTATCAGCGTCTGTCTGCGTTAGCTCAGCTCATTGGCATTCATTCGGTTTTTACTGAGTCAGCGGGTATTCCACTATTCTTGTCCCTTACCCTTTTTGTCTGCTCACAGTAAAATAATGTCACCTCAATTAATTCACCCGGCTGAACGTCACTTTGGTTCTCGTGAAATTCGTCTGACTCGTCTCTTCCCTTTGCCTTCGACTGCAGTCACTTCAGAGAGCATGAAATGCAAATGTTCCTCCGCTTATAACAATGTGTCATTATTTCAGTGTCAAATGGGATGATAGGGTGGTGAATTTAAAGTGGCACCCTCTTGCGCAGGTGTCAGTCAATCAATTCTCCATTCGGGTGTGTGCGCTTGCGCTGTGTGGTGAGTAGAGAAGACTGGAGGAAGGCTGAGGCTACTATGGAACTAGCCGGCCCAGCGAGGAGTGACAATAAAACCCAGGTGAAATTTCAGCGGTATCATTTGTGCTCACTGGGGACATGCATCTCTACATGAATCTTTAAATGTACTGTCAATTTCCATTCAGATTCTCATTTCAACTGCAGTCCAAATTGAAATCAAGTTTTCCTGTTCGTCTCCCCATACCGGCTGATCTTTGTTCGACATCCCCCTCGGCAGACCCCCATTGACCATCCCACCCGCTGACTGCAACTGTAGCTGACATACTGAATGTCTCACACGCTGCTTGTTTGGCCCCAGTGGCAGTTTAAAGCGTTGACAGGAAGTAGACGAGAGCCCCGGGTCTCCTCTGTTAAAGGTAGATGCTCCCCAGGGTCATAAAAAATTAAATAAAAATGTATTGATTTAAAACTGAACCATTCTATTCCCACCCTTAATTACTTATGGGCACTGTAACTGTTTGCCTGACCTCGCCCTTAATGGGAGAAGCCTGTCCTTTGGTTTCATAGGCGTCCTTCTCCAGCTGCTCTGGTCTAAGCTCCAGGCTCCTAAAAGTTTTTGCATGTTGTTGTGCCCACCCTAGCCCATTGTGGTGCGCCTAAAACAGTGTTCATCATCTCCTGATGTCCCCCATTTCCCTCCCTCTCCTCAGTCCAGCCACAGATCAAGCAGAACCATTAAGGAAAAGTTTTTGACGTAAACAAGATATTCGTCCGCACTGTGGATAATTGTGTATTGATCGTAAATAATGGATGGCTTTGGTGTAGAAGATTATAAAGAAGAGCACACCACTTATGTCCCATGTGTTCTATCCGTGTGTGTAGTCAGAACCAGTGGGATAGCTAGTAAAAAAACATATTCTTATAAAAGTAATTGTTAATTTTTATTTTATTTATATTTGTCACTCATATTAATTTTTTTGTTATATATATATATATATTTTTTGTATATATTTTATATATATATTTTTTAAATATATAAGTACTAGACCTACAGCAGGCTTTGGCTAGCAGCATACCACCCTGCATCCCACTGCTGGCGTTGGGAGACCAGATGCTGCTGGAAGTGGTGTTGGAGGGCCAGTAGGAGGCACTCTTTCCTCTGGTGAATAATAATATCCCAGGGCAGTGTGGACATTACCCTGTGTAGGGTGCAGTCTTTCGGATGGGATGTTAAACGGGTGTCCTGACTCTCTGTGGTCACTAAAGATCCCATAGCACTTATTGCAAGATTAGGTGTGTTAACCCTGGCTAAATTCCCAATCTGGCCCTTATACCATCAAATTGTATTTGTCACATGCGCCGAACACAACAGGTGTAGACCTTACAGTGAAATGCATACTTACAAGCCCTTAATAAACACGCTTTTTAGAAAGAATACCAAAAAAAAAATCACACAAAAATACAATATAAAAGTAACAAATACTTAAAGAGCAGCAGTAACAATAGCGAGGCTATATACCGGTACCGAGTCAATGTGCGGAGGCACCGGTTAGTCAAGGTAATTGAGGTAATTACGGGTAGCCATTTGATTAGATGTTCAGGAGTCTTATGGCTTGGGGGTAGAAGCTGTTAAGAAGCCTCTTGGACCTAGACTTGGCGCTCCGGTACCGCTTGCCGTGCAGTAGCAGAGAGAACAGTCTATGATTAGGGTGGCTGGAGTCTGACAATTTTTAGGGCCTTCCTCTGACACCGCCTGGTATAGAGGTCCTGGATGGCAGGAAGCTTGGCCCCAGTGATGTACTGGGCCGTACGCAATACCCTCTGTAGTGCCTTGCGGTCGGAGGCCGAGCAGTTGCCATACCAGGCACTGATGCGACCAGTCAGGATGCTCTCGATGGTGCAGCTGTAGAACCATTTGAGGATCTGAGGACCCATGCCACATCTTTTCAGTCTCCTTAGGGGGAATAGGTTTTGTCGTGCCCTCTTCACGACTGTCTTGGTGTGCATGGACCATGATAGTTTGTTGGTGATGTGGACACCAAGGAACTTGAAGCTCTCAACCTGATCCACTACAGCCCTGTCGATGAGAATGGGGGCGTGCTCGGTCCTCTTCTTTTTCCTGTAGTCCACGATCATCTCCTTTGTCTTGATCACGTTGAGGGCGAGGTTGTTGTCCTGGCACCACACGTGTACACGAGGGGACTGAGCACGCACCCCTGAGTGGCCCCCGTGTTGAGGATCAGTGTGGCAGATGTGTTGTTACCTACCCTTACCACCTGGGGGCGGCCCATCAGGAAGACCAGGATCCAGTTGCAGAGGAAGGTGTTTAGTCCAAGGGTTCTTAGCTTAGTGATGAGCTTTGAGGGCACTATGGTGTTGAACGCTGAGCTGTAGTCAATGAATAGCATTCTCACGTAGGTGTTCCTTTTGTCCAGGTGTGAAAGGGCAGTGTGGAGCGCAATAGAGATTGCATCATCTGTGGATCTGTTGGGGCGGTATGCAAATTGGAGTGGGTCTAGGGTTTCTGGGATAATGGTGTTGTGATCCATGACCAGCCTTTCAAAGCACTTCATGGCTACAGACGTGAGTGTTACGGGTCGGTAGTCATTTAGGCAGGTTATCTTAGTGTCCTTGGGCACAGGGACTAAGGTGGTCTGCTTGAAACATGTTGGTATTACAGACTCAGACAGTGAAGACACTTGCCAGTTGGTCAGCGTATGCTCGGAGTACACGTCCTGGTAATCCGTCTGGCCCTGCAGCCTTGTGAATGTTGACCTGTTTAAAGGTCTTACTCACATCGGCTACGGAGAGCGTGATCACATCATAGCCACCTAATCATCCCCAGCTACCAATTGTAACTATTCCCAAATGAGAATGTGTTCTCAGTTAACTTACCTTGTAAAATATCAGTATAGTGCTTTTCCAGCAACTGATCTTTACAGAGATCGTCATTTACCAAACCCCCATCCTCACACCAAAGAGCCTACGCAGTAGTAGTGTCTCCCATAGCACTATTTGCTCCAGTCTAAAAATGACTTGTCTTCTATTTAAATGGAAAATGTTGATGCTGCCTGGAAGCCATTGCATCAGGGCTTTTGAAACCCATCCAGAGACGAACCTATGGGAAACACTGTCAAGTTGCTGTACCGTAAGCTTCACTGGCAGTTTCCACCATACATTCCATTTTAAATTCAAATGTAAAGCAGATATCCCTCCTGTTCTGAATATGTTCCCCATTATCAGTATTAAAAGCCTACTTCTACTGACGAGGCAGAATTATGCCAAGAGTAGAAAGTGTCCACATGGTTTTCAACTGAACAACCTTACTGACTGAAACATCCCGTGCAGGAAATCTAGTTTGGCCAACATTTAACCTCAATCTGGGTTAGCTTTAGCCTAGTGTAAAACACAGCTACAGGACAGCCACTGGGTTAGACCTAGCCTAGCGGTTTATGTTGAAGGAGCTCAAAGTGGAGTAGAACTGTCTCTAGAGTTGCTCTGTGAATTACACCAGCCTATAGTTAGCTCCCGGTGAATTGCCTACACCTCCCAGCCTACCCCTCCCTCTCTCTCCTCCACTCTTGAAACCCCTCGCAGAATTCCGGCTGTATTTTTCATACTCCTTCAGCGGCATTAATGTTTGCGAGCTTCAGCCACTATCATGCATACTCTGGACAGAAGGAGAGAGAGAGAGAGAGAGAGAGAGAGAGAGAGAGAGAGAGAGAGAGAGAGAGAGAGAGAGAGAGAAATAGGGAGGGAGAGAGAGAAATAGGGAGGGAGAGAGAGAAAGAGAGAGAAAGAGAGGGAGGGAGAGAGAGAAAGAGAGGGAGGGAGAGAGAGAAAGAGAGGGAGGGAGAGAGAGAAAGAGAGGGAGGGAGAGAGCGAGAGAGAGAGCGAGCGAGAGAGCGAGAAAGAGGGAGGGAGAGAGAAAAAGAGGGAGGGAGAGAGAGAGAGGGAGAGAGAGAGGGGAGAGAGAGAAAGAGAGAGAGAGAGAGAGGGAGAGAGAGAGGGGGGAGAGAGAGAGAAAGAGTGTGAGAGAGAGAAAGAGGGAGATAGAGAGAGAAAGAGGGAGGGAGGGAGAGAGAGAGAAAAAGAGGGAGGGAGAGAGAGGGGAGAGAGAGAGAGAGAGAGGGGAGAGAGAAAGAGAGGGAGGGAGAGATAGAAAGAGAGGGAGGGAGAGAGAGAGAAAGAGAGGGAGGGAGAGAGAGAGAAAGAGAGGGAGAGAGAGAGAGAGGGAGAGAGAAAGAGAGGGAGAGAGAGAGAGGGGAGAGAGAGAGAAAGAGTGAGAGAGAGAAAGAGGGAGGGAGAGAGAGAGAAAGAGAGGGAGAGAGAGAGAAAGAGAGGGAGAGAGAGAAAGAGGGAGGGAGAGAGAAATAGAGGGGGAGAGAGAGAGAGAGAGAGAGAGAGAGAGAGAGAGAGAGAGAGAGAGAGAGAGGGGAACGCACAAGATGGTAGACACCAATGTATGTATCAGGGGACAGGACCAGCAAACAGGAGATGTACTGAATATCTATATGCCAGTGGGTTTGTTATGTTTGAATAAACTAGCTGTTGATCTATTTCTTTCAGAGGGGCTGTCGGAGAGATCTAAAGTATCAATCAGTACAGACCTGAAGCAGGTAGAAGACTACTGTTTTATGTGTCTTAAAGATGGATTGTTAAGTAATATACAGAGCTGCAGTGAGAGTAGGGAGATGAGATTAGAGGAAAAGAGTCCAGTACAGTAGGAGTTACTGCATGCGGGGGCTGCAGCTCATGCTCCAGTCACAGGAGTTCTGGAAGTAGTTTGTGGGCGACTGTAATTTAATGTGCAGTAATGCAAACGGAAAGCAGGGTGAGTACACTTGCCCACACACAGCGGAGGCATGGAGTCAGTTGATGATGACACACACGCCTCTCCCTTCACTATAGCATTCTCAAGTCAAGTGTTTCTTTTTTAACCTTAATTTTAGCAGGGAAGACATATTGAGACCTTGGTCTCTTTTTCAAATGTGCCCTGTATCTGCAACACAAAAATACACATTATACAAGGGAAGCACAAATAAAACATCACAAATCACAAATAAGTCCCCAGTCAAATTGAATTTTTAACAGACTGACCAATTGTGTTTATATACTGTATACTTAAATTAATGTTTTCAACTGGTACCGGGGGACCTTCAAACGAGTCTTGTGAGGCCTGTGGGCGTCCTAGAGCAAAACAACGGACATGTACGTGTTCGTGAGAGTCTCGCCTTTGCACGCCGGGTGTTAGTGTGTAGCCAAAACGGTTCGGACGCTACGACAGAAGTTGGCATATCGGCTGTACCCACTTCTCCTGACACTTGTGGAGGTCATAGCGAAACGGAGAACACCATCGGTTTCATAGCTCTGTCACCTTTCACCGCAGATGCGGAAGTGCGACATAGGCAGATCCGGTGGATTGAGACGCATACAATGCAATAAAAACGGATAACTTTTATCACGCTAATTAGATTTCCGCGGGGTGCGGTAAAACGACCTTAGGGGGGTTTAACAGGCGTCAGAGCTCAGGCCTATCTAGGACAATTTATTCAATAAAATAGCACAGATCAACAGTATCAAAAGCTTTTGACAGGTCCACAAACAAAGCAGATAATCTTCTCTAAAAACATGTAATTCATTACAGGTGCATATTTCATTCAGAAGATAAAGCACATCGCACTATAAGTGCATTCAAGGAAAGTACAGCAAATCCAGGTTGATTTTGTGAATCCTAGAAATCCACTGTTACAGTACACAACGGAAACTATAACAAAATATAAACGCAACATGCAGGTCCTGGGCTGGCGTGGTTACACGTGGTCTGCGGTTGTGAGGCCAGTTGGACGTACAGCCAAATTCTCTAAAACAACGTTGCAGGCAGCTTATGGAAGATAAATTAACATTCAATTCTCTGGCAACAGCTCTGCTGGACATTCCTGCAGTCAGCATGCCAATTGCATGCTCCCTCCAAACTTGAGACATCTGTGGCATTGTGTTGTATAACAAAATTGCACATTTTAAAGTGGCCTTTTATTGTTCCCAGCACAAGGTGCACCTGTGTAATGATCATGCTATTTAATCAGCTTCTTGATATGCCACAGATGTCAGGTGGATGGATTATCTTGGCAAAGGAGAAATGCTCACTAACAGGGATGTAAATACATTTGTGCATAATATTTGAGAGAAATAAGCTTTTTGTGCATATGGAACATTTCAGGGATTTTTTATTTCAGCCCACTTTAAGTGTTGCGTTTATATATTTGTTCAGTGTAAATCTTCACAACGACATAAAACTAGAACATACAGACAGGAAGTGGCTGCATGGTTACATAACAAAAAACACTTCAACCCATTTTACAAATCAGATGTTTCAAACATTTCATGGACATCCTCGCCACACTCCTCTTTGCCTTTTGAAGGCTCTTTCTTTAATCCACTAGATGCCAGGCGGGCTGATCACTAACAGAAGTAAGTAAGTAAGTAAGTAAGTAAGTAAGTAAGTAAGTAAGTAAGTAAGTAAGGAAGGAAGGAAGGAAGGAAGGAAGGAAGGAAGGAAGGAAGGAAGGAAGGAAGGAAGGAAGGAAGGAAGGAAGGAAGGAAGGAAGGAAGGAAGGAAGGAAGGAAGGAAGGAAGGAAGGAAGGAAGGAAGGAAGGAAGGAAGGAAGGAAGGAAGGAAGGAAAGGGAACACAGTGCCCTCAACTGTTAGCTCGGAGAACTGACATGTCTCTCTTGGTCTGCACCTGCATCTCTTTCTATTCTTACTTATTATTTTGTCTTCTGCTTTGTCTTACATATATGGACGGTGGGTAACAGTCAAACAATCCAGCTCCAGGTTAATAAACTCCTCTCTAATCATGTTAAGACAATTTCTGAAAGTTTTACAGAGAAAGTGTTTCACGTGATGAAAAGCTCACTGTCAATTCCAATTAGTGAAATGAAACAGTGAGGCACAGTCGTAGGAGTCCTATTCCATTGATGTAGAGTAAACCAACCCGACCGGACCAATGCCTGCAGTGAATCTGGTGACCTTTAAACCTCTGACCCCTGTTCATTTAATGGGGTCGCCTCAAACTGAGACGCAGGGCAGGGCAGGGGGAGCTCAGTGTAACTGTGATTGGCATTGAGGAGGGGGGAGGGTAAGCGCATGGGGCTCTCTCAATC
This sequence comes from Coregonus clupeaformis, assembly GCF_020615455.1. NCBI lineage: Eukaryota > Metazoa > Chordata > Actinopteri > Salmoniformes > Salmonidae > Coregonus > Coregonus clupeaformis. Next base: position 22,255,028 of record NC_059202.1, read on the forward strand.
TGGTGACCTTTTAACCTCTGACCCCTGCTCAATGTCAGGGGCTCGTTCAGTCATTTATCTCAGCCATTGACTCTATGCCAATTTTGGGACTCAGGAGGACAGAAAACCAGGCAATATTAATGTGTATACATTATATTACAATGCAGCTGTTGGTCACAAACTTCTAAAAATGCACCATTTAGAGCAGGGGTTGGCAACTTAAGCCGCGAGGGTATTTGCCTTGGCACAACAAGGCTTGGCAAGCTACCCCCACAAAAAAAACATTTAAAAAATGTATTCATGTATTATTTTTATTTTTTGGGGGGCGTGATGTTTATTATCTCACTTATTTTCGCCAGTAATTAATTTTTATAAACTGGATAAAATAATTGTAATTGCATGCATTGGTTTCAAAATTGCATTGGTATTCACTGCAATGTTGTAGTTCCCAAGGTATGTCAATCCTGATTAGCCAATGGGCTTTCATGATTTTGCAGGAGTTTCATATTATTAGTTCAGCGCAAGACGACCCGCCTCTCCCGCCAAATTCAAAACCCCTGAAGATAAAATTTGGCTTGGCCCCTACGACCCTCAAACTTCTACAGATGCACCATTTAGAGCATTCTGTCGGGCTGTATCACCCCCTAATATGGCAATTGCGCCATCCATAACTACAGGACTATCCAGAGGGTAGAGTCAGCCCAATGCATCACCGGGGGTACACCGCCTGCCCTCCAGGACATCTACAGCACCCGGTGTCGCAGGAAGGCCAAGAAGATCATCAAGGACCTCAGCCACCCGAGCCACGGCCTGTTCACCCCGCTGCTATCCAGACAGTATTACAGGTGCGTTAAAGCTGGGACCAAGAGACTGAAAAACAGCTTCTATCTCCAGGCCATCAGACTGTTAAACAGTCACCACTAGCTGGCCTCCGCCCAGTACCCTGCCCTGAACTTTAGTCACTGTTACTAGCCGGCCAACACCGGGTACTCAACCCTGCACCGTAGAGACTGCTGCCCTATGTACATAGTCATTGAACACTGGTCACTTTAATAATGTTTACATACTGTTTTACTGACTTCATACGTATATACTGTATTCTAGTCAAGGCTCATCCTATATAACTATTTACTGTCCAAAGTTTTTTTCAAACAGTACATTACATATACTACACTACACTACATTACCAAAAGTATGTGGACACCTGCTATAAATCATGGGCATTAATATGGAGTTGGTCCCCACTTTGCTGCTATAACAGCCTCCACTCTTCTGTGAAGGCTTTCCACTACATGTTGGAACATTCAGCCACAAGAGCATTAGTGAGGTCGGGCACTGATGTTGGGCAATTAGGCCTGGCTCGCAGTCTGCATTCCAATTTATCCCAAAGGTGTTCGATAGGGTTGAGGTCAGGGCTCTGTGCAGGCCAGTCAAGTTCTTCCACACCGATCTCGACAAACGATTTGTGCACGGGGGCATTGTCATGCTAAAAGGAAAGGGCCTTCCCCAAACTGTTGACACAAAGTTGGAAGAACAGAATTGTCTAGAATATCATTGTATGCTGTAGCGTTAAGATTTCCCTTCACTGGAACTGAGAGGCCAAGCCCGAACCATGAAAAACAGCCCCAGACCATTATTCCTCCTCCACCAAACTTTACAGTTGGCACTATGCTTTGGGGCAGGTAGCGTTCTCCTGGCATCCGCCAGATCCAGATTCGTCAATCGGACTGCCAGATGGTGAAGCGTGACTCATCACTCCAGAGAACGCGTTTCTACTGCTCCATATTCCAATGGTGGCGAGATTTACACCACTTGGCAATGCACTGTGGCTGAAATAGCAACGGGTGTGGCTGAAATAGCCGAATCCACTAATTTGAAAGGGTGTCCACATACTTTGTATATATATATAGTACAAGTCAAATTTTGGACACACCTGCTCATTCAAGGGTTTTTCTTTATTTTGACTATTTTCTACATTGTAGAATAATAGTGAAGACATCAAAACTATGAAATAACACATATGGAATCATGTAGTAACCAAAAAAGTGTTAAACAAATCAAAATATATCTTATATTTGAGATTCTTCAAAGTAGCCACCCTTTGCCTTGATGACATTTTTGCACACTCTTGAGATTCTCTCAACCAGCTTCACCTGGAATGCTTTTCCAACAGTCCTTCACTCTGCAGTCCAACACATCCCAAACCATCTCAATTGGGTTGAGGTCGGGTGATTGTGGAGGCCAGGTCATCTGATGCAGCACTCCATCACTCTCCTTCTTGGTCAAATAGCCCTTACACAGCCTGGAGGTGTGTTGGGTCATTGTCCTGTTGAAAAACAAATGATATTCCCACTAAGCGCAAACCAGATGGGATGGCGTGTCGCTGCAGAATGCTGTGGTACCCATGCTGGTTAAGTGTGCCTTGAATTCTAAATATATCAAACAGTGTCACCAGCAAAGCACCCCCACATCATCACACCACCTCCTCCATGCTTCACGGTGGAAACCACACATGCGGAGATCATCCGTTCCCCTACTCTGCGTCTCACAAAGACACAGCGGTTGGAACCAAAAATCTCAAATTTGCTAGGTCTTCCTTTCCTGCGGCGGTCCTCATGAGAGCCGGTTTCATCATAACGCTTGCTGGTTTTTGCGACCGCCTTTCAAAGTTCTTGAAATTTTCCGGATTGACTGACCTTCATGTCTTAAAGTAATGATGGACTGTAGTTTCTCTTTGCTTATTTGAGCTGTTCTTGCCATAATATGGACATCTTCTGTATACCAACCCTACCTTGTCACAACACAACTGAATGGCTCAAACGCATTAAGAAGGAAAGAATTTCCATAAATTAACTTTTAGCAAGGCACACCTGTTAATTGAAATGCATTCCAGGTGACTACCTCGTGAAGCTGGTTGAGAGAATGCCAAGAGTGTGCAAAGCTGTCATCAAGGCAAAGGGTGGCTATTTGAAGAATCTCAAATATAAAATACATTTTGATTTGTTTAACACTTTTTTGGTTACTACATGATTCCATTTGTGTTATTTCATTGTTTTGATGTCTTCACTATTATTCGACAATGTAAAAAACTGTCAAAATAAAGAAAAGCCCTTGAATGAGTAGGTGTGTCTAGTCTTTTGACTGGTAGTGTATATATATATATATATATATCTCATTAGGCTGTATGTATTTTTAGATCTACAGTGAGGGAAAAAAATATTTGATCCCCTGCTGATTTTGTACGTTTGCCCACTGACAAAGAAATGATCAGTCTAATTTTAATGGTAGGTTTATTTGAACAGTGAGAGACAGAATAACAACAAAAAAATCCTGAAAAACGCATGTAAAAAATGTTATAAATTGATTAGCATTTTAATGAGGGAAATAAGTATTTGACCCCCTCTCAATCAGAAAGATTTCTGGCTCCCAGATGTCTTTTATACAGGTAACGAGCTGAGATTAGGAGCACACTCTTAAAGGGAGTGCTCCTAATCTCAGCTTGTTACCTGTATAAAAGACACCTGTCCACAGAAGCAATCAATCAATCAGAATCCAAACTCTCCACCATAGCCAAGACCAAAGAGCTCTCCAATGATGTCAGGGACAAGAGTGTAGACCTACACAAGGCTGGAATGGGCTACAAGACCATCGCCAAGCAGCTTGGTGAGAAGGTGACAACAGTTGGTGCGATTATTCACAAATGGAAGAAACACAAAATAACTGTCAATCTCCCTCGGCCTGGGGCTCCATTCAAGATCTCACCTCGTGGAGTTGCAATGATCATGAGAAGGGTGAGGAATCAGCCCAGAACTACACGGGAGGATCTTGTCAATGATCTCAAGGCAGCTGGGACCATAGTCACCAAGAAAACAATTGGTAACACACTACGTCGTGAAGGACTGAAATCTTGCAGCGCCCGCAAGGTCCCCCTGCTCAAGAAAGCACAAATACATGCCCGTCTGAAGTTTGCCAATGAACATCTGAATGATTCAGAGGAGAACTGGGTGAAAGTGTTGTGGTCAGATGAGACCAAAATGGAGCTCTTTGGCATCAACTCAACTCGCCGTGTTTGGAGGAGGAGGAATGCTGCCTATGACCCCAGAACACCATCCCCACCGTCAAACATGGAGGTGGAAACATTATGCTTTGGGGGTATTTTTCTGCTAAGGGGAAAGGACAACTTCACCGCATCAAAGGGACGATGGACGGGGCCATGTACCATCAAATCTTGGGTGAGAACCTCCTTCCCTCAGCCAGGGCATTGAAAATGGGTCGTGGATGGGTATTCCAGCATGACAATGACCCAAAACACACAGCCAAGGCAACAAAGGAGTGGCTCAATTAGAAGCACATTAAGATCCTGGAGTGGCCTAGCCAGTCTCCAGACCTTAATCCCATAGAAAATCTGTGGAGGGAGCTGAAGGTTTGAGTTGCCAAACGTCAGCCACGAAACCTTAATGACTTGGAGAAGATCTGCAAAGAGGAGTGGGACAAAATCCCTACTGAGATGTGTGCAAACCTGGTGGCCAACTACAAGAAACGTCTGACCTCTGTGATTGCCAACAAGGGTTTTGCCACCAAGTACTAAGTCATGTTTTGTAGAGGGGTCAAATACTTATTTCCCTCATTAAAATGCAAATCAATTTATAACATCTTTGACATGCGTTTTTCTGTCTCTCACTGTTCAAATAAACCTAACATTAAAATTATAGACTGATCATTTCTTTGTCAGTGGGCAAACATACAAAATCAGCAGGGGATCAATTACTTTTTTCCCTCACTGTAGGCCTATTGTAAATGTGCATTATTGTAGCGTCACCATCATCATTGCATAAAGAAATACAAATACACACAACTTTAAGCTCCATATTCATTTGACAGAGGTTATCATCTGCCCATTGATCAGCACAGCAATTCATGAAACAGGATTATGTTTGCACAACAAGTGTTTCTGAGCTTGTGCCAATATTACACAGGTAAGACAGTGGTTACAGAAATCAGGAATAGAGACAGACTCTGTAGACCTCTATATAATATTTACTATGTCCAACACACCACTACCCATTGTATTGTCGGGCACCTATGGACCAAAAATATATGTTATGAAATGTTAAACAAATTCTCAATGACTTGTATTGCTAAAATAAAGGTTTAAGGAAATACAGGCAGGCACCACATTACTACAAGACAAAACAGCTCTCTCAGTCCAGCATGATAGTCTCGTAAGTATAAAAGCAAAGCTTGCTTTCATATAACCATTAGTGTGGATCCAATACTTTAACTTGTATGCGATACAAATCCCATTATTGTGGGAGCACCTCCTCTAAGAGTATGCATGAGGCTGTTTGAGAAGGTGTGAATCCTCAGCAACCTGTATACACATTGTTTGAAGTACAATAGACCAACATAGCTGGTGCAGTAGGTCAAAGCTGTTTGCTTTAAACCCTTGGTAGAGCATGGGTTGATGCACCTGTACTGTCTCTGTCTTCTAGATTGTAGCGGGGTGAACAGGCCATGGCTCGGGTGGCTGAGGTCCTTGATGATCTTCTTGGCTTTCCTGTGACACCGGGTGCTGTAGATGTGCTGGAGGGCAGGCAGTGTGCCCCCGGTGATGCATTCTGCTGACCGCACCACCCTCTGGAGAGCCATGCGGTTGCGGACGGTGCAATTGCCATACCAGGCGGCGATACAGCCCGACATCTCTCAACGGTGCATCTGTTGAAGTTCAGGAGGTTCTTAGGGGCCAAGCCAAATTTCTTCAGCCTCCTGAGGATAGACCATTTCAGTATGTCAGTGATTTTTCACCCACTCCACAGCTGCCCCACCGATGTGGATTGGGGCGTGCTCTCTCTGCTGTCTCCTGAAGTCCATGCATCCATGTTGAGGTTCACCGACCTGCCGAATAAACACCTGGAGTCAGGGAGGTAATACAGGGAGAGAAAGCCTGTAGTATCAGCTAGACAGTCAGCTACCATTCATCGGCTGGATTTTTTAAATGTGTTTGTGTGTGGTGTCTCTGAGTGGCTCTCACCTGTAATGGGATTTTACTGTGGAGTACGCTTCAGTCAACTGCAGTACTCATTTCCCAGTACTCCGTCTGGTTGGGGGCTCATTTGACTGTGCACTCGGCTGACTGTGCGCTCGGCTGCATCAACAGGTGGTAACAGCGAGAGCCAGGCTCAGCATGCAACCCCTCTCCAGGGTGTACCCACAATTCAACAGGATCACCTAGCCACCCTGCTAGGGCCGGCTGCCGCACACTGCGTTAACGACCCCCAGCACACGTACACACCCACACCAACAGATGTAGACTCACTCTTCTGAAACGTACACGTCTCACGTGTTGTGATACTGACAATGGCAGTGTATGTCTACATACAAAAATAATAGTATAGAAATTAATGTGTGTACCAGGGTTTCCATTATAAAAATGTGGCGCTGGTCATTTGACTGACAGCATTTTAATTTACCAGACATTTGAGAAATGTACCATAACCTGATTAGGGTGCCCACTCAGGGTGCTCAGAATGACAGAAATCACATTTAGATTACGGTAATTAATCTAACAGAACATGTAAGTCGAGTATGCAATGGAATGTCCTTACCGCACAGCACAATCACTAGCCTATGTAGTTTCAAGTTTGGTGAAGCAAATGTTCACCATAAAATTGCACCTTTATAATAAAGCATTGCATGCATCATCGCATTTGCAGACTCATGTAAGATAGCCTACTATTAGTAATGTGATGAGTAGATTGGATAGTCATAATTTAGGCTAATAATAACTCAATCAGTGTTTGCAAAAAAGACTGTTCAATGCATGGCTGAGCGCATATAGCGTAGAGGCCTGGGCTATGGGCTCTATCAGAAACATTTATTCTGTCTTTGCATGGGAAAAACACATTTCATGCAATTCTACTACACTTTATATGACTGGAGATGTTAGCATAATTTTTTTTTAATATGACAAATTACAGGGTAGCCTACTCTGCTGACACTGACAAACAGATTGATAAAAACGAATTTGTCCATATAATAGGCCACGAGAAGGAGAGACACAAATAGAAAATGACATCCATCCAAACTGGAAGAGGAAATTATTGTCCAAAGACAAACGTTTAATTGGCACTCACCCAACAATGAGAAAATATTAAATACGCGCAGTGCACACTCACGGGCGATATCGCCGATGCTCTCCGCTGGTGCCAATAAGATAGGCAATACTGTTGTTCGCTCAATTAAGTTGAGAACTTTGAATCTAAAAGACAGATTGGAGTCTTTTCATTGTCTTCTCTTTACAGCAGCCATTTGCTTTCCAAACTACGTTTTCCCGCGATTGAATTTTGAAATATTGTGATATGCCTGGCTGGGCTTCTACTTTTCACTGACAGTTGCAACTCAACATAATCTATTTCAGTGGCGATACTTCATTCAGGGCAGGTGGGGCAGAGCCTGTTTTGAGTCCCACCTGTTAAAAAAAAAATATATATATATATATACTGTATATAATAAGAATTGGCCTGTTTTGCATGTTATTTTTGCATGAATTCGTGTTATATATCAGTTTGCAAACAATGTAAATATAATAAAAATTGTCATTGAGTTAATAAAGCCGCGTACAAACATGGTCTCTTTCTTGAGTAAGGCAGCTCCAAAATGCAGGTGTTTCAGCCTAGCTCAGTGCTTTCTGTGGTGGAGGGGCAGCCAGAGAAAGCACAGAGCATAGGCGTTGGTAATCTTCTCTAGTTGCACAGTGATTGGCTCAGTGTTCTGTCACTCATGGGGACACTATGTCACCGCAGAATCTACAGGGAGAGCTAGGCAGTTCAAGCCCCCTTGGGTGCTGCCATAGATTTACATTAAAAGTGCCCATGCAAGAAGGCTCAAGGTCATTGGCCACAGATAAAATGACATCAAATCACATTATATCTACCGTAGCTTTGATTAGACTGATCACGTCAACATCATACTTTCCAAATCTTACAAGCAGTCATCATCATGAATCAAGTCGACAAATCTACTAGCAAATCCTTTTCAATTCTTGTCATATGAAGAGAAATTATAGATAAAAAGTATCGGTGCTCATCGGCCATAAACGTTACACAACCAGTGGTGGAAAAAGTACCCAATTGTCACACTTGAGTGAAAGTAAAGATACCTTCATAAAAAAAAACTAAAGTAAAAGTGAAAGTCACAGAGTCAAATACTGCTTGAGTAAAAGTCTAAAAGTATTTGGTTTTAAATATACTTAAGTATAAAAACTAAATGTAATTGCTAAAATATACTTAAGTATCAAAAGTAAAAGTAAAAGTATAAATCATTTCAAATTCCTTATATTAAGAAAACCAGATGGCACAATGTTCTTGTTATTTTAATTTATGGTTAGCCTGGTGTACACTCCAACAATCAGACAGAACTTACAAACAAGCATGTGTTTAGTGAGTGCGCCAGATCAGAAATGGCAAATTCAACAATTAGTGGTTTGGAAGTTATCAGCGGCTAACTGTGAGCATTGCAAAGCAATCATTATTTTGCTTCCCCTGCCTGATATTCGGTGGAGAGGGTGTGGGGTCCAAATCTGGGTTTAAGGATTTCAAACATTTGTCTGAAATGGTCTCTTTTCCAAGCTTAAAAGGATAAACATTCACGCGCAACACCATGGGCCAGAAAAGGTTGGAAAAACAACTAGCAACTCGGAACTGGGAAATCTCCGACTTCTGACTTTGGTGCTTTCAAGACAACTGGGAACTCAGACAAAACAAGCTCCAAATGGGAAACGTTTTTGAGTTTTTGAGTTCCCAGGTGTCTTGAAAGCACCATAAATGCCAGACTTCGAAAACAAAGTTTGATAACAAAGTTTGCGTCAAGAAGGACCGCCGTCGCCACCTTCCTGTTCAAGTGAGCACAGCACAATGCATATGGGGAGACCTTATTTATCCTAGGAGTTTACCGCATACGGTGAGTCCAAAAATATGTATTGTATGCTGCTGCATATATGATGTAATATGCCAGGACATGTATAATGTAGCTAAGAAAGTAATACTATACCGAACAGAAATATAAACGCAACATGTAGAGTGCTGGTCCCATGTTCCATGAGCTGAAATAAAATATCCTAGAAATTTTCCATATGCACAAAAAGCTTATTTCTCTCACATTTTGTGAGCCTAGGACCTCCATATCCGGCTTCTTCACCTGCGGGATGGTCTATCTGTAATAAAGACCTTTTGTCATTCTGAATGGCTGCGCCCCTGCCCAGTCATGTAAAATCCATAGATTAGGGCCTAATTTACTTATTTACATTTACTGAGTTCCTTCTATGAACTGTAACTCAGTTAAATCTTTGAAATTGTTGCATGTTGCGCGTTTTTTTCAGTATACGTTTATGTTTTGTTGTAAGCTGTTAGTAGCCCATGTGTCTCACACTAAGAATTTGGTCCCGCACCCCCTCAGAACTAAGCCTACTGTTCTGACTTGGTGGTGCACATGTAGCCTATAGCCTGTTTTAGAGAAATGTCATCATCGAATATTGTAAGAGCTTTGATCGTGTGCGTATATGCCCCCGTTATTTATCCTACGGTTTTGACTTGGTGTACAGGGAGAATACTGTAAGAACGGGCCATGTTCTGAAGTCTGTCGCTGTCCATTTAAAAAGTGCTGAAGAAATAGGAATATCGACTCCGTCCATCTTAGCTCGCGCTCATTAATGTCTTAATCGAAATTACCGCTTGCCTCTTATCTGCTTATCGTTCCCTTATGCCGTAGTTTGTACATCTCAATTGTTAAATTGTTTATATAGGTCTGTCCCATTAGTATCTTATTCAACATTTTAGGCAACGTTGGAATGATGCATTTCATTGTTTCGCTTACTTTGTGTATTATAAATAGCTCATGTGCTTTTCTCCACGAGGGGATACTATATAATGTTGTTGGGTCTGTAACCATGTTTGCCAGTGACAAGCTCAACCCCCCCCCCCCAAAAAAAAAAAAACTTCAGTAACAGACCTATGTAATTCCATTTGATATTGCGAGGGCTGTTTTTTTTGGTGCAATGCTCGGTTTGTGCGTCGGTATATTATCTATAGAAGTGGATCCTGGTGATTGTGTTTTCCTTCCGTTTTAGACAACACAGGCCTAATAAAATACTTCCAATGTCAGCGCTCTCTCTCTCGTAAAATTAAGGTCTCAACATCTTGCTGAATTTATCTGAACTAATTTGTCTGTGTCCATTTTGAAAGTGCTGAATGAAGGCCTATCTCGTCGCAGCTCAATTGCGTCACCTTGGTTATGCTTAGAGCTAAGTGTTAATGATATAAGAACAAACATTATGAATTTACAGAACATAAATGTAATAATGTTTGTGTATGGTTCAAAACTCATGTCGGCATTCATTATTATTGAAGGAGATTGTGTTTCTAATCAAGTTACACAAATCCACAAGGAGTCAGTAGAAACCATATTTAATTAAGCAAGTCAGCCATATCAGCAATGGTTTTAAAAAAAGCAGTAAATGAGTCTGAATGAACTGTTTCGCTGCCAGACAAGGCTCCGCTGATAGCCAGGTGTAGCGGTGGTAAGGATTCACTCCATGGTGCTGAAAGGAAAGCTCCGCTGTCGAGACAGCTTTATGTAGGCCCTAACAGTTTGTGTGCACCGTTTGGCACCGTTATAGTACAAATAATGTATTGTTTAGTGTTGTGTTGTGGCTTTGCTGGCATGCATCTATGCAGAGATTTACATGCTAAAATCGTCACTGATCTATTTGGTATTTGCCGCGTGTGCTGCCCAAATTCCACAGGCAGCCTTTCCTTCAGACTGTAGGCAAAGCGATTTAAAACAATTCACAATTATTATTTTATTTTTAGGCTAGAGGAAGCTATTGATGTATAGACAGGAGTAGGCTAATTAGGCAATATCATTTTGGCAATTTAATTGAATTTACTTAGGGAAAGTTTAGCTTCCCCTAGCCTAATGGACGCGGCGCCTATGAGCCTATGTCAATCTACTATCCCCCATAGTAGAACAATTTACCTATTCTATTGGTCAGCTTGTCGAGAAAGAAATAACCCAATCAGACTCTGGGACAGTTGTGGGACGATGGATCCCAAATTCATACAACCAGTAGTCCTAGCCTACTTTTAAAAAAACGTTAAAAAGTAATGAATCTGATGGATCAGAAAGTTTAGCTTGTGCGAATATGCATTTGGCTACCGGACAATAATAGAAAGTTGAAAACCAATAGAACGAGAGAAATAGTCTACTGGTTTCAATGGCATAGGGAAGTATTTATAAAATAATTGCCTCCACGGAAATGGTCGGATTTTGCCTCAATTGCTTTGAAGCCTCATAATATGTAGTAAAACGTTCAGGTATCAAACAATTAAGTAGCTATATGTTTTTCACAATACATACTGCCTCCAGCTCATTGCAAAGTGGTATGTGACATGCTGAAGCCTGCCTACTGTTGCCTAAGCATTTGAATGGCTAATTGGAAGCGTACTTCAATTACCAGTTGTGAAATAAAAAATAGTATCTCTTTTTAATCATGTCCCAAAAACTATTTTTAACACGCAAATGATTGGGCTTATAAAAGCGCTGTCTGTATCTGTATGCTGTGTGCATGTGATAAATAAGATACATAAGGAATATACACATGCACCAATTGAATTCCACTAAATTATGCAAATTAACCCATAGACTGATAAGCATGACTGGTCAAATTACATCAACTGGTATTTCCATCAATGTATATGCTAAAAAGCGTTATTTCGCAATGGGATGTTTTTCCTTCTCCCAGACAATTGGCAGGTGCCAATTTTATTTATCGGCTTTTCTATTTTTTTTTGTGGCCAAAAGCCGGCTATTACCGGCTATCGGAAACCCTGATGGGCACTAGCACTAGTAGAAGTAGCAGTATACAACAGTGTATTTCTTTTTTCAGTGGAGAAATCGACTGTGCTGTCTGTACGACACACTCCCCCCATCAACACAGCCAAACAACCACCTGCCACTTAGAACAAGTGCAACAGCGGTGCTCTGTGGCTGCGACAACAGCACAAAATTCTCAGGTACTTTATAGTTGTCTGATCAATCCTAGTAGAGCCAAGGCCTGGCATATCTGTCACCAAAATCCCCAACCAAACAACAGCCAGATTGATGGTTGGATCTCTGTTTAAAAAAAAAAAAAAAGAAAGCTAGCACTTTGCCCTCCCTAAGTCTGAGTGGTAGTGCGTAGCAGAGCAGGCCGGTTCTGGAGTTCCTTTCAGGTTATTGGCACTCGGGCTATAATTGTCAATGTAATTGTCACCCTTGTAAAGGCCCACGGGGTCATACATCAGCCTCTTCATCATTCACTGTCAGAAGTCAGGAAATGGAGGGAGGCTGAGAGATGAAAGGCCTTTTCCAATATAGCAGAACACTAGCTACCACTGAGCATCGGCTGGCATGGAGAGTGGCTGTAAATCTCAGGTTTTTACCTTCCAGTCTTCCAGCAGATTAGAATAACTTTGAAGTGCAAACACAAACTGTCTGTCATTAGTGGTGCTCTACACAAACATCTAAAGCTCTAAAGACATGCGCACGGACACACACACAGCAATTATTCCCATCATTAATCATGATAGTTGCATCATAACTGGACAGTTTCACCTCTGACAAGTCAGACAGACGCACACACGGTTCAGACAGGTGTTTGAATATCGATTGAAACTGTTGTTGCCAGACGGAGCATTCAGCTAGCATTAATGCGAGAGAATACACAGGAAGGCAATGGTTCAGCATCAAACAGAGTGATATACCAAAGAAGCTAGGGAAAACGGATCAGAGAGACGTTGAAAATAGGAAAATATCCCTCTGCATCTAAACTTTTAATCTGGATCAGAATGATCCGGATTCTGTAATCCTCTCTTTTGCTATCCACGATCAGATCGATCTGGTTGTTTTTGAGATGTTTTTTGAGAAAATATTTGGATAAGATCATTCTGATCCAGATGCCACAATATTAAGATTACAGAATCCAGATTTTTAGTGCTTTGAACAGGCCTACACCTTGCCATCTACTGGACTGGTTGTGGTACTACTTCTACACTGTCAGGGAAACATTGATTAGTAAACTACATGAATAAAGGTTCCTAGATTTAAAATAACAGAGCCTGCATACCACTTATAAGTATATGCATTTATTTGACGCTTCTCAATATAACAACTGACCACATACTTATACTGCGGTCAATTTAACATAATGAACCTTTGGTTTTCAGATGTAAAAACGTTTTTTAAACTTTCTCACCTTAGTTACAATGACATTTCTTGGTTGTTGTGCCTTCCACCAGACAAAATACACCTTGAATCCACCCTTCCAGTGGAATCAAGATAATCCAGATTTTTCCCAGCAAAACTATCCTAATCATACCTTTGAGTTTTAAAAAACGACATTCAATCTTGATTAAATTGGAATACCAAATCCTTATCTCTATCCGGAGGATAATTTTTCAGTTTTGAAAAACCCAATGCTAACATTTAATCCTATCAGATTGCCAAATTCCAATAAGATAACTTTTGAAAAACTGGCGCATGATGAACTACGCAAGGGTATTCAACTCTTACCCTACGAGGTCCGGAGCCTGCTGGTTTTCTGTTCTACCTGATAATTCATTGCACACACCTGGTGTCCCAGGTCTAAATCAGTCCCTGATTAGAATGGAACAATGAAATAATGTAGTGGATCTGGCTTCGAGGTCCAGAGATGAGTTTGAGGGAACCATGTACATGAAGATAGCCAAGACAAAAGAGCTTGCATGTCACTTGTAAGGAAATGTATTTCCATAACTTTTAATATAACACAGATAAAAGTGTTACATATTTGTTTTTAAACCAAATTCACCATCTCACTGGATAACTCAAATTATTCGAAACACAAATCCATATTGTTCAGAAGTCTTCATAATCTGAAAACACAACCCCAGGATCTTTCAAGCGTGCTTGAAGTAAGCGAAAGCACATTTTTGTCGTTTTTTGTAGGAGCACGGTCAACTTGATCTGCTCTTCCGCAAGACAAAGTCTGCTATTTTGCCACTTTCCATCTTTACAAGATGTACATAGGCATTATCACTGGTGTCTTTCTCAAGATGGCTTCTATCCTAATCACTACCTTTGAGTTTTAAAGGTCAGATTGGATTACCAAATCCTTATCCCAATCGAGAGGATCAGAATCAAATGTTTCCGTTTTGAAAAACCACAATTCTAACATTCAATCCTAGAGGGGAAATCCTCGCAGATACCTTTTGAAAAACTGGCCCCTGGTGATAAAGTTTTGACTGCAGTGAATTGAATAAACATTTGATTGTAAAAATGTCTCCAGGAACCCTCACTTTCACACTTTTTAATATGTTATATTTTGAACTTGGAATAGCAGAGAAGGGGGATGTGGGGAAAAAGATCACAACACCAGTGAAAACTATATAAAGGCAGGTAGCTGTATTAGGGCTTCAATGCAGAGTGATTTATTTCAAAAAGGTCATGGTTTGACATTTACTCAGAAAACCGTATAAATCGTGCATGCAGCCATAAAAAATTCTGGGTGGACGTGGCTTTATCAGTGTGGCTGTGGGGATGAAACAAGGCTTTGTACCTGAGTGAGTACATGGTGTTCCCATGACTTTCAAAGGACAATATGCTGCTGGGACCAACAGCTCTGCAGTTCTTCAGTCTGCTTTATTGTCAAATGATAAGCTGACATACTGGTATACCAGTTGGGCTCTTACTTTTCCTGTAAGAGTAAAATGTACTGCTCTCTTCCCATAACAAAATGGAGTTGTACCCTATTTGGGGTCACAGACGGGAAATGGAACTAATCAAAACTAGTCCATGACAGGGCTAAACGTAGGCAACGTCTGCACTATATTCAGGCTCAATTCAAGCAGTGGGGAACAGAAGGGCCTTCTAGGCCTTCATAGAAGGCCTAAGAAGGTTTGATAAAATAATTGTTGTATTTTTTAAATATAAATTAAATATAAATGAAAACGAAATGTATATCTTTTCAAAAATATTTCAATGGTATTCTGATTATTGTATTATTTTAAATGATTTTCTGATTTGATGTCTTCAGTTTGTGCTGGAAAGGAAAGGGTTAACATTGAAGATAAAAAAATATCCAATCAGGATTTTTCTTTGGTGGTCTCTAGGGAGATAAATCTAGCTATCTATACTGAACCAAAATATAAACGCAACATGTAGAGCGTTGGTGCTATGTTTCATGAGCTGAAATAAAAGATCCCAAAAATGTTCCATACGCACAAAAAGCTTATGGCAGTACGTCCAACCAGCCTCACAACCGCAGACGACGTGTAACCACGCCAGCCCAGGACCTCCACATCCAGCTTCTTCACCTGCGGGATCGTCTGAGACCAGCCACCCAGACAGCTGATGAAACTGAGGAGTATTTCTGTTTGTAATAAAGCCCTTTTGTGGGGAATAACTAATTCTGATTGGCTGGGCCTGGCTCCCCAGTGGGTGATCCTGGCCTCCAATTGGGTGGTCCTATGCCCTCCCAGGCCCAGCCATGGCTGCACCCCTGCCCAGTCATGTGAAATCCATATTAGGGCCTAATTTATTTATTTCAATTGACTGATTTCCTTATATGAACTTTAACTTAGTAAATCGTTGCATTTATATTTTTGTTCAGTATAGTTTAGCTATTGGCTAGGCCCATAGATGATCCATTATAGGCCTTCAGAAGCTAGACAAAAGGCCTCTGCCATTCAACTGTATTAGAGCAGAATTTTGGAGTAACAGTGGAATTAACCAATCACATTTTGACTTGCAATGGTTGGCACAGTTTTTACAAAAAAGTTTTGAAAACGAAGACCGAGACGTGGGGCGCGAGCACTAGCTTTCCTACGGTCAAGCTAGTTTGTGTTGTAGGCTAGTGTGCAGGTGTTATTGAGGACTGAGGAAGATGTGTTTGATAATTTGTTAGCATCGCCCTTTTCAAGATTAACTTTCAACAAGAAGTTAAGTCTCAAACCGCGTGGTGTTGAAATTCATCATTCTAATAAAAACTTTTATCGAATACGACCACCTACTTTTTCCTCATTTGTGCTCAACTGGAGACGTAGTGGCCTTGACATACTAGCTAAGTAAGCTTACATTCAATTGGCACAAGCGCTGTTGCAAACACAAATTAGGAAAAAGTCGGTGGTTTTATTCAATAAAGGTTTTTATTAAAATGATGAATGTCAACACCACGCGGAAGGGCCACAGTTGTACAGGACACACATAGGTACAAGTAATCATTATCAGAATTTACATTTTTACAAGTATTGATCGATGGTGACACAATGTTGTTGCTAGCAAATTGTGCGACCAGTTATCAGTACCTCGATATAAGAGAACGGAGTTGATCGTTCCTCAGCTAGCTTGCTGTTAGCTATCTATGGTTCCTCAGCTAGCTTGCTGTTAGCTATCGATGGTTCCTCAGCTAGCTTGCTGTTAGCTATCTATGGTTCCTCAGCTAGCTTGCTGTTAGCTATCTATGGTTCCTCAGCTAGCTTGCTGTTAGCTATCTATGGTTCCTCAGCTAGCTTGCTGTTAGCTATCTATGGTTCCTCAGCTAGCTTGCTGTTAGCTATCGATGGTTCCTCAGCTAGCTTGCTGTTAGCTATCTATGGTTCCTCAGCTAGCTTGCTGTTATCTATGGTTCCTTGGCTAGCTTTCTGTTAGCTATCTATGGTTCCTCAGCGTCAGCTGGAGTGGTGTAAAGCTCACTGCCATTGAACTCTGGAGCAGTGGAAACACGTTCTCTAGAGTGATGAATCACGCTTCATCATCTCACCATCTGGCAGTCCGACAGATGAATCTGGGTTTGGCGGATACCAGGAGAACGCTGCCTGCCCCAATGCATAGTGGCAACTGTAAAGTCTGGTGGAGGAGGAATCTTAACGCTACAGCATACAATGACATTCTAGACAATTATGTGCTTCCAACTTTGTGGCAACAGTTTGGGGGAGACCCTTTCCTGTTTCAGCATGACAATGCCCCCGTGCACAAAGCGAGGTCCATACTTGACTGGCCTGCACAGAGCCCTGACCTCAACCACATCGAACACCTTTGGGATGAATTGGAACGCCGACTGCGAGCCAGGCCTAATCGCCCAACATCAGTGCCTGACCTCACTAATGTTCTTGTGGCTGAATGGAAGCACGTCCCCGCAGCAATGTTCGAACATCTAGTGGAAAGCTTTCCCAGAAGAGTGGAGGCTTTTATAGCAGCAAAGCGGGGACCAACTCCATATTAATGCTCATGATTTTGGAATGAGATGTTCGACGAGCAGGGGTCCACATACTTTTGGTCATGTAGTGTAGCTAGCTAATAGTAGTACATTTCAATTTTAAAATGCAAAATGGTTGTGTATTGTCCTGATTGGGCCCTACTGGCTTATTATATCAGAGTGAATGGGATGCTTTTATTATATTGCTAGGTGTGACTGCTCTTTCTATCAGCCCTGCTACATAGGCCTATGTTTAATAAAAAGTGCTCTCTCCTACATGGAGTGTGCAGGTATTATGGTCACTGTTTTTTCAGGACCACAAGCCTACAGTGGCTTGCGAAAGTATTCACTCCCCTTGGCATTTCTCCTATTTTGTTAACTTACAACCTGGAATTTAAATTGATTTGGGGGGTTGTATCATTTTATTTACACAACATGCCTACCAATGTTTTAAACTTAAATATTTTTTCTTGTGAAACAAACAAGAAATAAGAAAAAAAAAATGGAAAACTTGAGCTGCATAACTATTCACCCCCCCCAAAGTCAATACTTTGTAGAGCCACCGTTTGCAGCAATTACAGCTGCAAGTCTCTTGGGGTATGTCTCTATAAGCTTGGCACATCTAGCCACTGGGAGTTTTGCCCATTCTTCAAGGCAAAACTGCTCCAGCTCCTTCAAGTCGGATGGGTTCCACTGGTGTACAGCAATTATTTATTTTTTTGAATTTTCTGAAACAAGTTATAATTTTCATTTCACTTCACCAATTTGGACTATTTTGTGTATGTCCATTACATTAAATCCAAATAAAAATCAATTTAAATTGCAGGTTGTATGCAACAAAATAGGAAAAATGCCAAGGGGGATGAATACTTTTGCAAGGCACTGTAGCTGTCACTGCCTTTGATGCGTCACTGACTGTTGTCGCTATTGGTGATAGTGATATATTGATGGTGTGGGCTACTTACCATAAATTGGGTGCGCAGTGTGGTTGTCGTTGCTGGTCGCATTATTCTGTGCCGGTACTGTTATGTCTCCGTGGAGTAGCAGCCCTAAGTACTGCTCAGGCCTGTTTTGATTGATTCAAGATGTCATCAAAAAGCATTGCTTCTCCTGCATTAGAGACAGATATAATGTCGGGTGCATAAAGTAAAGTGATGCTATGATTCTGGTATTTGTCTCGATTTTTTGAGTTAGAAATGACGTTTTGGAAGATTTCTTTCCAACTGAAGGCCTAGGTCAAATAGCCACTGTTCGCCACTGTATTCGAGCCTAGCTATTTTCCAGCCAAGGTCAGACCTTCAAGTCAATGTCACTTCACAGGTGAGCCAACAGTGGGCATCATCAGTCAATCATATTAGCTCAATTTCCCAGTGTATGTGTGAGGAGGAGAGGGGGTTGAGGAAGTGAGGGGGTTGGGTTGGGTGTAACACATGATTGAATGGACGGGCATTGCTGGGTACGTCCCCTGTGGTGCCCATTCGATTTATAGAGTGGCCTTTAAGTGCATATTGAGAAGAACGACCACCCGGGGTTTCCCTCCAGTCTGGAGGCCCAGCGGTGGCCACATTCACGCCCAAGGGGGACAGCACTGAGTTAGCATGGCCTCTGATTGCACACACACACACACACATAATAAAACACACCTGGCAGGCAGGGGGTAGAGGGGTGGTGGTGGGAGAGGGGGGTGGAGAGGAGGAGGAGTGATATAGGGTTGGCCCTCAGGTGTTCAGTGGTTTCCTTTCTGCAGGGGCAGAGTTGATACCAATTAGCGTGTGTTTGCACAGTCACGTCCCTCTGCTCCGCTAGCTTCCAGGAAGAGGAGGAGAAGCGAGGTGTGAGTCCAAGGAACAAAAGTCTGTAAAGCCTACAGTTGAAGTTGGAAGTTTACATACACCTTAGCCAAATACATTTAAACTCAGTTTTTCACAATTCCTGACATTTAATCCTAGTAAAAATTCCCTGTCTTAGGTCAGTTAGGATCACCACTTTATTTTAAGAATGTGAAATGTCAGAATAATAGTAGAGAGAATGATTTATTTCAGCTTTTATTTCTTTCATCACATTCCCAGTGGGTCAGAAGTTTACATACACTCAATTAGTATTTGGTAGCATTGCCTTTAAATTGTTTAACATGGGCCAAACATTTCGGGTAGCCTTCCACAAGCTTCCCACAATAAGTTGGGTGAATTTTGGCCCATTCCATCTGACAGAGCTGGTGTAACTGAGTCAGGTTTGTAGGCCTCCTTGCTCGCACCCGCTTTTTCAGTTATGCCCACACATATTCTATAGGATTGAGGTCAGGGCTTTGTGATGGCCACTCCAATACCTTGACTTTGTTGTCCTTAAGCCATTTTGCCACAACTTTGGAAGTATGCTTGGGGTCATTGTCCATTTGGAAGACCCATTTGCAACCAAGCTTTAACTTCCTGACTGATGTCTTGAGATGTTGCTTCAATATATCCACATAATTTTCCTTCCTCATGATGCCATCTATTTTGTGAAGTGCACCAGTCCCTCCTGCAGCAAAGCACCCCCACAGCATGATGCTGCCACCCCCATGCTTCACGGTTGGGATGATGTTCTTCGGCTTGCAAGCATTCCCCTTTTTCCTCCAAACATAACTATGGTCATGATGGCCAAACAGTTCTGTTTTTGTTTGATCAGACCAGAGGACATTTCTCCAAAAAGTATGATCTTTGTCCCCATGTGCAGTTGCAAACCATAGTTAGATTTATTATGGCGGTTTTGGAGCAGTGGCTTCTTCCTTGCTGAGCGGCCTTTCAGGTTATGTCGATAGGACTCGTTTTACTGTGGATATACAGTTGAAGTCGGAAGTTTACATACACTTAGGTTGGAGTCATAAAAACTCGTTTTTCAACCACTCCACAAATTTCTTGTTAACAAACTATAGTTTTGGCAAGTCGGTTAGGACATCTACTTTGTGCATGACACAAGTAATTTTTCCAACAATTGTTTACAGACAGATTATTTCACTTATAATTAACTGTATCACAATTCCAGTGGGTCAGAAGTTTACATACACTAAGTTGACTGTGCCTTTAAACAGCTTGGAAAATGATGTCATGGCTTTAGACGCTTTTGATAGGCTAATTGACATCATTTGAGTCAATTGGAGGTGTACATGTGGATGTATTTCAAGGCTTATCTTCAAACACGGTTCCGCTTTGCTTGACATCATGGGAAAATCAGAAGAAATCAGCCAAGACCTCAGAAAAAGAATTGTAGACCTCCACAAGTCTGATTCATGCTTGGGAGCAATTTCCAAACGCCTGAAGGTACCACGTTCATCTGTACAAACAATAGTACGCAAGTATAAACACCATGGGACCATGCAGCCGTCATACCGCTCAGGAAGGAGACGCGTTCTGTCTCATAGAGATGAACGTACTTTGGTGCGAAAATCACAGAACAACAGCAAAGGACCTTGTGAAGATGCTGGAGGAAACAGGTACAAAAGTATCTATATCCACAGTAAAACAAGTCCTATATCGACATAACCTGAAAGGCCGCTCAGCAAGGAAGAAGCCACTGCTACAAAACCGCCATAAAAAAGCCAGACTACGGTTTGCAACTGCACATGGGGACAAAGATCGTACGTTTTGGAGAAAAGTCCTCTGGTCTGATGAAACAAAAATAGAACTGTTTGGCCATAATGACCATCTTTATGTTTGGAAGAAAAAGGGGGATGCTTGCAAGCCGAAGAACACCATCCCAACCGTGAAGCGCGGGGATGGCAGCATCATGCTGTGGGGGTGCTTTGCAGCAGGAGAGACTGATGCACTTCACAAAATAGAAGGCATCATGAGGAAGGAAAATTGTGGATATATTGAAGCAACATCTCAAGACATCAGTCAGAAAGTTAAAGCTTGGTCGCAAATAGGTCTTCCAAATGGACAATGACCCCAAGCATACTTCCAAAGTCGTGGCAAAATGGCTAAAGGACAACAAAGTCAAGGTATTGGAGTGGCCATCACAAAGCCCTGACCTAAATCCTATAGAAACTGTGTGGGCAGAACTGAAAAAGCGTGTGTGAGCAAGGAGGCCTACAAACCTGACTCGGTTACACCAGCTCTGTCAGGAGGAATGGGCCAAAATTCACCCATCTTATCGTGGGAAGCTTGTGGAAGGCTACCCGGAACATTTGACCCAAGTTAAACAATTTAAAGGCAATGCTACCAAATGTGAATTGAGTGTATGTAAACTTCTGACCCACTGGGAATGTGATTAAAGAAATAAAAGCTTCAATAAATCATTCTCTCTATTATTCTGACATTTCACATTCTTGAAATAAAGTGGTGATCCTAACTGACCTCATACAGGGAATTGTTACTAGGATTAAATGTCAGGAATTGTGAAAAACTGAGTTTAAATGTATTTGGCTAAGGTGTATGTAATCTTCTGACTTCAACTGTATATAATTTTGTACCTGTTTCCTCCAGCATCTTCACATGGTCCTTTGCTGTTGTTCTGGGATTGATTTGCACTTTTCGCACCAAAGTACGTTAATCTCTAGAAGACAGAACGCGTCTCCTTCCTCAGCGGTATGATGGCTGCGTGGTCCCATGGTGTTTATACTTGTGTACTATTGTTTGTACAGATGAACATGGTACCTTCAGGCTTTTGGAAATTGCTCCCAAGGATGAACCAGACTTGTGGAGGTCTACAATTGCTTTTGGCTGATTTCTTTAGCTTTTCCATTGATGTCAAGCAAAGAGGCACTGAGTTTGAAGGTAGGCCTTGAAATACATCCACAGGTACACCTCCAATTGACTCAAATGATGTCAATTAGCCTACCAGAAGCTTCTAAAGCCATGACATCATTTTCTGGAATTTTCCAAGCTGTTTAAAGGCACAGTCAACTTAGTGTATGCAAACTTCTGACCCACTGGAATTGTGATACAGTGAATTATAAGTGAAATAATCTGTCTGTAAACAATTGTTGGAAAAATTACTTGTGTCATGCACAAACTAGATGTCCTAACCAACTTGCCAAAACTAGAGTTTGTTAACAAGAAATTTGTGGAGTGGTTGAAAAACTGGTTTTAATTACTCCAACCTAAGTGTATGTAAACTTCCAACTTCAACTGTATACAGTGCCTTGCAAAAGTATTCATCCCCCTTGGCGTTTTTCCTATTTTGTTGCATTGCAACCTCTAATTTAAATGAATTTTTATTTGGATTTCATGTAATGGACATACACAAAATAGTCCAAATTTGTGAAGTGAAATGAATTTTTTTATCTTGTTTCAGAAAATTCAAATAAATAACGGAAATGTGGTTCGTGCATCTGTATTCACCCCCTTTGCTATGAAGCCCCTAAATTAGATCTGGTGCAACCAATTACCTTCAGAAGTCACATAATTAGTTAATAGTTAATAAGTCCACTTGTGTGCAATCTAAGTGTCACATGATCTGTCACATGATCTCAGTATATATACACCTGTTCTGAAAGGCCCCAGAGTCTGCAACACCACTAAGCAAGGGGCACCACCAAGCAAGCGGCACCATGAAGACCAAGGAGCTCTCCAAACAGGTCAGGGACAAAGTTGTGGAGAAGAACAAATCAGGGTTGGGTTATAAAAAAATATTCTAAACTTTGAACATCCCACGGAGCACCATTAAATCCATTATAAAAAAATTGAAAGAATATTGCACCACAACAAACCTGCCAAGAGAGGGCCGCCCACCAAAACTCACAGACCAGGCAAGGAGGGCATTAATCAGAGAGGCAACAAAGAGACCAATGTTAACCGTGAAGGAGCTGCAAAGCTCCACAGCAGAGATTGGAGTATCTGTCCATAGGATCACTTTAAGCTGTACACTCCACAGAGCTGGGCTTTACAGAAGGGTGGCCAGAAAAAAGCCATTGCTTGAAGAAAAAAATAAACAAACACGTTTGGTGTTCGCCAAAAGCAATGTGGGAGACTCCCCAAACATATGGAAGCACTCTGGTCAGATGAGACTAAACTTGAGCTTTTTGGCCATCAAGGAAAACGCTATGTCTGGCGCAAACCCAATACCTCTCATCACCCAGAGAACACCACAGTGAAGCATGGTGGTGGCAGCATCATTTTTTTATTTTTTATTTCACCTTTATTTAACCAGGTAAGCCAGTTGAGAACAGGTTCTCATTTACAACTGCGACCTGGCCAAGATAAAGCAAAGTAGTGCAATAAAAACAACACAGAGTTACATATGGGGTAAAAAAAAAAACATAAAGTCAGAAATACAACAGAAAATATATATACAGTGTGTGCAAATGTAGCAAGTTATGGAGGTAAGGCAATAAATAGGCTATAGTGCAGAATAATTACAATAGTATTAACACTGGAATGCTAGATGTGCAAGAGATGATGTGCAAATAGAGATACTGGGGTGCAAAAGAGCAAAATAAATAACAATATAGGGATGAGGTAGTTGGGTGGGCTAATTTCAGATGGGCTGTGTACAGGTGCAGTGATCGGTAAGGTGCTCTGACAACTGATGCTTAAAGTTATTGAGGGAGATAAGAGTCTCCAGCTTCAGAGATTTTTGCAATTCGTTCCAGTCATTGGCAGCAGAGAACTGGAAGGAATGGCGGCCAAAGGAGGTGTTGGCTTTGGGAATGACCAGAGAGATATACCTGCTGGAGCGCAGACTACGGGTGGGTGCTGCTATGGTGACCAATGAGCTAAGATAAGGCGGGATTTGCCTAGCAGTGATTTATAGATGGCCTGGAGCCAGTGGGTTTGACGACGAACATGTAGTGAGGACCAGCCAACAAGAGCGTACAGGTCACAGTGGTGGGTAGTGTATGGGGCTTTGGAGACAAAACGGATGGCACTGTGATAGACTACATCCAATTTGCTGAGTAGAGTGTTGGAGGCTATTTTGTAAATGACATCGCGAAGTCAAGGATCGGTAGGATAGTCAGTTTTACGAGGGCATGTTTGGCAGCATGAGTGAAGGAGGCTTTGTTGCGAAATAGGAAGCCGATTCTAGATTTAACTTTGGATTGGAGATTCTTTATGTGAGTCTGGAAGTTGAGTTTACAGTCTAACCAGACACCTAGATATTTGTAGTTGTCCACATACTCTAGGTCAGACCCGTCGAGAGTGGTGATTCTAGTCGGGTGGGCGGGTGCTAGCAGCGTTCGATTGAAAAGCATGCATTTAGTTTTACTAGTGTTTAAGAGCAGTTGAAGGCTACTGAAGGATTGTTGTATGGCATTGAAGCTCGTTTGGAGGTTTGTTAACACAGTGTCCAATGAAGGGCCAGATGTATACAAAATGGTGTCGTCTGCGTAGAGGTGGATCTGAGAGTCACCAGCAGCAAGAGCGACATCATTGATATACACGGAGAAAAGTGTCGGCCCAAGAATTGAAACCTGTGGCACCCCCATAGAGACTGCCATAGGTCCAGACAACAGGCCCTCCGATTTGACACACTGAACTCTATCTGAGAAGTAGTTGGTGAACCAGGCGAGGCAGTCATTTGAGAAACCAAGGCTATTTAGTCTGCCAATAAGAATGCGGTGGTTGACAGAGTCGAAAGCCTTGGCCAGGTCGATGAAGACGGCTGCACAGTACTGTCTATTATCAATCGCGGTTATAATATCGTTTAGGACCTTGAGCGTGGCTGAAGTGCACCCGTGACCAGCTCGGAAACCGGATTGCATAGCGGAGAAGGTACGGTGGTATTCGAAATGGTCGATGATCTGTTTGTTAACTTGGCTTTCGAATACTTTCAAAAGGCAGGGCAGGATGGATATAGGTCTGTAGCAGTTTGGATCTAGAGTGTCACCCCCTTTGAAGAGGGGGATGACCGCGGCAGCTTTCCAATCTCTGGGGATCTCAGACGTTATGAAAGAGAGGTTGAACAGACTAGTAATAGGGGTTGCGACAATTTCGGCGGCTAGTTTTAGAAAGAAAGGGTCCAGATTGTCTAGCCCAGCTGATTTGTAGGGGTCCAGATTTTGCAGCACTTTCAAAACATCAGCTGTCTGAATTTGTGTGAAGGAGAAGCGGGGGGGGCATGGGCAAGTTGCAGCAGAGGGTGCAGAGTTGGTGGCCGGGTTAGTGGTAGCCAGATGGAAAGCATGTCCAGCTGTAGCAAAATGCTTGTTGAAATTCTCGATTATTGTAGATTTATCGGTGGTGATAGTGTTTCCTAGCCTCAGTGCAGTGGGCAGCTGGGAGGAAGTGCTCTTATTCTCCATGGA
Organism: Coregonus clupeaformis; assembly: GCF_020615455.1. Taxonomy (NCBI): domain Eukaryota; kingdom Metazoa; phylum Chordata; class Actinopteri; order Salmoniformes; family Salmonidae; genus Coregonus; species Coregonus clupeaformis. Next base: position 22,280,494 of record NC_059202.1, read on the forward strand.
CTTTACAGTGTCCCAAAACGTTTTGGAGTTAGTGCTACAGGATGCAAATTTCTGTTTGAAAAAGTTAGCCTTTGCTTTCCTGACTGCTTGTGTATATTGGTTCCTAACTTCCCTGAAAAGTTGCATATCGCGGGGGCTATTTGATGCTAATGCTGTACGCCACAGGATGTTTTTGTGCTGGTCAAGGGCAGTCAAGTCTGAGGAGAACCAGGGGCTATATCGGTTCTAAGTTCTGTATTTTTTGAATGGGGCATGTTTATTTAAGATTGAGAGGAAATTACTTTTAAGGAACAACCAGGCATCCTCTACTGACGGAATGAGATCTATATCCATCCAGGATACCTGGGCCAGGTCAATTAGGAAGGCCTCCTCGCTAAAGTGTTTTAGGGAGCGTTTGACAGTGATGAGGGGTGGTCGTTTGACCGCGGACCCGTTACGGACGCAGGCAATAAGGCAGTGATCGCTGAGATCCTGGTTGAAGACAGCTGAGGTGTATTTAGAGGGTATGTTAGTCAGGATGATATCTATGAGGGTACCCATGTTTACGGATTTAGGGTTGTACCTGGTAGGTTCGTTGATAATTTGCGTGAGGTTGAGGGCATCTAGCTTGGATTGTAGGATGGCTGGGGTATTAAGCATATCCCAATTTAGGTCACCAAGCAGTACAAACTCTGAGGATAAATGGGGGGCAATCAATTCACATATGGTGTCCAGGGCACAGCTGGGGGCTGAGGGGGGTCTGTAGCAAGCGGCAACAGTGAGAGACTTATTTCTGGAAAGGTGGATTTTTAGAAGTAGAAGCTCAAACTGTTTGGGCACAGACCTGGATAGTATGATGGAGCTCTGCAGGCTATCTCTACAGTAGATTGCAACTCCACCCCCTTTGGCAGTTCTATCTAGACGGAAAATGTTATAGTTGGGGATGGAAATTTCAGAATTTTTGGTGGCCTTCCTGAGCCAGGATTCAGACACTGCTAGAACATCATGCTGTGGGTATGTTTTTCATCGGCAGGGACTGGGAAACTGGTCAGAATTGAAGGAATGATGGATGGCGCTAAATACAGGGAAATTCTTGAGGGAAACCTTTTTCAGTCTTCCAGAGATTTGAGACTGGGACGGAGGTTCACCTTCCAGCAGGACAATGACCCTGAGGAAACATTTACATGTCTTGGAATGGCGTAGTCAAAGCCCAGACCTCAATCCAATTGAGAATATGTGGTATGACTTAAAGATTGCTGTACACCAGTGGAACCCATCCAACTTGAAGGAGCTGGAGCAGTTTTGCCTTGAAGAATGGGCAAAAATCCCAGTGGCTAGATGTGCCAAGCTTATAGAGACATACCCCAAGAGACTTGCTGCTTCAAACTTTGTATCTTCAAATTGGTAGGCATGTTGTGTAAATCAAATGATACAAACCCCCCAAAAAATCAATTTAAATTCCAGGTTGTAAGGCAACAAAATAGGAGAAATGCCAAGGGGGTGAATACTTTCGCAAGCCACTGTATATGATTTTCCCCTTGTTCTTGTGCTGGTACAGTATCTTGTCTCAACAGACATTGTCCGTATTCAACACCACAGATAAGAGTGATCCACTCTCTTTGCAGCCTCCAAAATTAAACGTGTAAACGATCGGAAGGAAGCCAGCCAAGCAGAACAGTGGTGGCCTGGCCACTGTGCAGACTTGGAATAAAACGGGTGAGGGGAGATGAAGCGGTAACTCATTTCCACAACAGCACACAGTCCCAAGCCAAATGACAGCTTCCAGGAGCACAGTCCCAAGCCAAATGACAGCTTCCAGGAGCACAGTCCTAAGCCAAATGACAGCTTCCAGGAGCACAGTCCCAAGCCAAATGACAGCTTCCAGGAGCACAGTCCCAAGCCAAATGACAGCTTCCAGGAGAACAGTCCCAAGCCAAATGACAGCTTCCAGGAGCACAGTCCCAAGCCAAATGACAGCTTCCAGGAGCACAGTCCTAAGCCAAATTACAGCTTTTCTAAGCCTTTTACAGGACTGTTTTTTTCTCCAGGATGAGACGAGGTGGTGGGCAGAGAGGGGAAATGACAGTGCAGATCTTTGCCTTAAATCTTCCCATGATGCATTGAGCTCCCGGCGGGCTTTCCTGGCTGCCTTGCACCTCATCATTTCAGGGACAAGTACACAGCTCATTTCTAGTCTGGCCCTCTAGTAAGGCAACCATTAGGGAGGGCCTGGCACCTAATGGAGAAAAAACATGTATTTTTGGGAAGTGGGGTTGGGGGTGCTGTCCCCCAAAGGTATCAGTGTTGGAGAGTGTGAGGGTTGTTGTTGGCAATTGAGTGACAGGTTGCATCCAGGTGGGCTGAGCGATGGCTAAGCCGCCTCCTGTCCTTGTGTGGAAGCAGGTGGAGGGCCCTTGTACAAAGCTCCAGCCTCGGGCCTGTCACTGAAAATTACCTCACCCAAAGATTTTTAACAGACTGCCACCTGCCATGAATTTCCCCTCAACGATTATAGATTTAAATGCTTTCTCCCAATAATGAAAGGGATACATCTCTCTTAAAACACAAGGTATATAATCTAATCAAAGAGTTACATGCCCCCTGTTCCCCCATTGGCAGCTTAAAAAGCCAGAATGATTACAGTAAGAACAGGGTGAGAGAGCGGGAGAGGAGAGCACAAGAGGGAGATTTAGTGAGGGAGGGAGGGAGGGAGGGAGGGAGGGTGGGAGGGAGGGAGAGGAGAGCACAAGAGGGAGAATTAGTGAGGGAGGGAGGGAGGGAGAGGAGAGCACAAGAGGGAGATTTAGTGAGTGAGGGAGGGAGGGAGGGAGGGAGAGGAGAGGGAAAGAATGAGGGAGAGAGAGGAGGGAGGAGAGCATGTGATGAAGATGTAGTGAGGGAGGGAATGAGAGGGAGGGAGGTTCGGAGAGAAGAGTTGGAGGCTTGCATTTGCATCCCACAATGGTATTAGTAATCAGAGGGTCCATTACTCAGAGAAGCCAGCAAAGTACTTATTGATCCCAGGGTACTGTTTTCTTTACACACAGACATGATAGGATTGTGTTATTTAAAAAGGGGAGTGTATGGTTATGCCTGGAGTGTTTGATCAACGCTGATAGTTGGGAATGGGGAGATCCATAATAAGTCTAGATAGGTCACATAGAATAAATCCCCCACACATGGGGCTTGTTGAGTAACAACACATCTTCAACCATTTTGCAACAAAAACTAAAAATGTGCATTTCTTCTTGAACAGGTTCAGGTAGTACCTCCCCAATTTCACTCCATTTCAAGATGTTTTCACCCCACTGGACAAGACCTGGGTATACGGTTGCCATGCCAGCAACAAGCATGTGGATTTCTGTGTATCATTTGAGCGGTCGATCAGATCTTCCCGGGTGTGAAAGGGAGGGTCAGCGGCGAGCCCTCTGGACACGGCCACTGGAGAGAGACGGGAGAGTTCTGGATCGATGAGCAATCATCCGCCATTAGATTTCCCAACCATTAGACTAGGATGGGAAGCCATTTTCACAGACACCTCCCAGTCAGATGTAGAGGGTGGTGGTCGGTGAAAGATAGGGGACGAGGGGATAGTGAAACGATGTGGGGTTGGGTGGAAAAATGGGAGGATTGTTGCTGGTAAACAGACACCATCTGACGAAGTGTCCAATCAATGGATACGGATACATGGAGATACAGTTTGGATTAAGGTTGATGGTCAAAGCAAATGTGGCACAGAGAAATAAAGCTAGACAGCCTCTTCCTCTAGCAACGTCCCGCTAAAGTGGAAGAATACCATACTGGATTCCCTAGTGCGTCCTTCTAGTGCCCTCTTAATGCTGTGTGAATGGCTGGCTGTTAGCAAGTACAATTCTCACACGAGTAAGGCACAAAAGCCCACTCCTCACTGCCTCCACCGTGACAATGGCTGTGCCTTACTGGAGGCAAAGTCTCGGCTGAAGTTATAGAAGGAGGGAAAAAAGTGCATAGTACTGTACAATGTTTATTTCTGTCCTGAAATGAGGTGGCTGTGTGCTGGCAGTCATGGCTAGATTTGTGCGGTTCCAGTGTGATAACATGATTTGTCCAACGAGAGTGACCTCCTTCGGCGGAGACAAAGGAAGGGCTTTGCAGAGCCCGGGAGCAGAGAGGATTGGGTCTGGCCGTGTGGAAGGGAGGGGTCTGGTTTTACTATTACAGCTAGACGAGGGGAGGCTAAAAGGATCTGTCCTATTTTCATCCTTCCATTGACTGAATGACTGCTGTGAAAAATGACAAAGTCAGCTCTCTGCTGAAAATGGAAATAAATGGAACGTGTTATCATAGAATCAGATGCCTGTGCATACGAAGGTGTTCGGTATATGTGACTCGTTTCAGGAAGCTAGGCATATGTCGCACGTCACAGGAGAGGCATTCAAAAGTTTATTTTATTTTATTATTTATCAAGATGTGTTTTTTGACAGATGCCTTCTGGAACATTAACTTTCATGTGCCTTAATAACAAACGTGTATGCCATCTGTAAATATGAATACAATTGTAGAATTATGAGCCTAGTTGGTTTAGCCACGGAAAAAGACAGGAACCTTCCCGCTAGCCATGATTGGCTGAGATAATAGATGGGCTGGACATGCCGAGCGATGAGTTTGGATTGGTCTGCCATGTAGCACGATTCTGTCTATTACATGAGCTGCTCAGTATGTGTAGATAATAATTTTTTGAAACATATAACGTTAGCCATGGAGAACTGCAAAAGTGTTGCTTCTGCTCTCAACAACATTGCTGCCCAGAATTTAACAGGCACTTTTGATAAAGATCAGTGGCAAAAGTTGATATGGACTACTTTCTGTACACGGTCAGTGTGAACCGGAGTGACTTGATACAACAACGGGCCAAACAAGCTGTAGCTAGCTACAAACCAAATGGAAAAGACATGCTGCCTTCAAGCGTTCATCTATGTACAGTGGGGAAAAAAAGTATTTAGTCAGCCACCAATTGTGCAAGTTCTCACACTTAAAAAGATGAGAGAGGCCTGTAATTTTCATCATAGGTACACGTCAACTATGACAGACAAAAGGAGGGGAAAAAATCCAGAAAATCACATTGTAGGATTTTTTATGAATTTATTTGCAAATTATGGTGGAAAATAAGTATTTGGTCAATAACAAAAGTTTCTCAATACTTTGTTATATACCCTTTGTTGGCAATGACACAGGTCAAACGTTTTCTGTAAGTCTTCACAAGGTTTTCACACACTGTTGCTGGTATTTTGGCCCATTCCTCCATGCAGATCTCCTCTAAAGCAGTGATGTTTTGGGGCTGTCGCTGGGCAACACGGACTTTCAACTCTCTCCAAAGAATTTCTATGGGGTTGAGATATGGAGACTGGCTAGGCCACTCCAGGACCTTGAAATGCTTCTTACGAAGCCACTCCTTCGTTGCCCGGGCGGTGTGTTTGGGATCATTGTCATGCTGAAAGACCCAGCCACGTTTCATCTTCAATGCCCTTGCTGATGTAAGGAGGTTTTCACTCAAAATCTAACGATACATGGCCCCATTCATTCTTTCCTTTACACGGATCAGTCGTCCTGGTCCCTTTGCAGAAAAACAGCCCCAAAGCATGAAGTTTCAACCCCCATGCTTCACAGTAGGTATGGTGTTCTTTGGATGCAACTCAGCATTCTTTGTCCTCCAAACACGACGAGTTGAGTTTTTACCAAAAAGTTATATTTTGGTTTCATCTGACCATATGACATTCTCCAAATCGTCTTCTGGATCATCCAAATGCACTCTAGCAAACTTCAGACGGGCCTGGACATGTACTGGCTTAAGCAGGGGGACACGTCTGGCACTGCAGGATTTGAGTCCCTGGCGGCGTAGTGTGTTACTGATGGTAGGCTTTGTTACTTTGGTCCCAGCTCTCTGCCGGTCATTCACTAGGTCCCCCCGTGTGGTTTTGGGAGAAGAGCCTCTTAAAGAAGAAGTTACAGGTCTGTGAGAGCCAGAAATCTTGCTTGTTTGTAGGTGACCAAATACTTATTTTCCACCATAATTTGCAAATAAATTCATTAAAAATCCTACAACGTGATTTTCTGGATTTTTTATTCTCATTTTGTCTGTCATAGTTGACGTGTACCTATGATGAAAATTACAGGCCTCTCTCATCTTTTCAAGTGGGAGAACTTGCACAATTGGTGGCTGACTAAATACTTTTTTTCCCACTGTATACCCATTGGACTTGGGGCTCTGCTGGGAGTTTTTCCTCATATTTTGATTTTTTTATTCTGCTTTGCCACTAAAATCATAATAAACACTGACAACTAAAATATGTTGTTATTGTTAAGCCTACTACTACTACTACTACTACTACTAATAACAATAATAATAATGTGGTGGGGGTAGTTCAAAAATCAACCCCAAAAGGTTCTTCAAAAGGTTCTTCGAGGATCCATTAAAAGGGGTTCCCCCACAGTTTCAATTTGAAGAACCCCTAAAAGGATCCTCCAGGAACCTTTACTTTTTAGAGTGTACTGGAGAGCTATTCTTTGTCTACACCCATTCAGCATCGTTCACACCCTCTTAAGCCTTAGCCCCGCCCATCTCTTTAAGGGTTCACATGTGAGGCCATGTAAGGTAGTAGTAGTAAACAAAGATTTCAAGACTAAAAGTGGTGAAAGTAGTAGCCTACGATTAGGAAAAACTCCAGGTAAAAATACACTTTATCTAGTCCTTGGCTTATCTCATAATCTGACTGTGAATGTGTCCAGATAAAAATAGTTTATAATTATTACTTATTGTCTCCCGAGTGGCGCAGTGGTCTAAGGCACTGCATCGCAGTGCTAGCTGTGCCACTAGAGATCCAGGCTCTGTCGTAGCCGGCCGCGACCGGGAGACCCATGGGGTGGCGCACAATTGGTCCAGGGTAGGGGAGGGAATGGCCGGCAGGGATGTAGCTCAGTTGGTAGAGCAGGGTTGTGGGTTCGATTCCCATGGGGGGCCAGTATGAAAAATATAAAAAATAATGTATGCACTCACTAACTGTAAGTCGCTCTGGATAATCATTAAGGGCATTGAAGATGAAACAATGATCCCAAACACACCGCCCGGGCAACGAAGGAGTGTCTTCGTAAGAAGCATTTCAAGGTCCTGGAGTGGCCTAGCCAGTCTCCAGATCTCAACCCCATAGATAATCTTTGGAGGGAGTTGAAAGTCTGTGTTGCCCAGCGACAGCCCCAAAACATCACTGCTCTAGAGGAGATCTGCATGGAGGAATGGGCCAAAATACCAGCAACAGTGTGTAAAATTCTTGTGAAGACTTACAGAAAACGTTTGACCTGTGTCATTGCCAACAAAGGGTATATAACAAAGTATTGAGAAACTTTTGTTATTGACCAAATACTTATTTTCCACCATAATTTGCAAATAAATTCATTAAAAATCTTTTCTGGATTTTCTTTCCTTATTTTGTCTGTCATAGTTGACGTGTACCTATGATGAAAATTACAGGCCTCTCTCATCTTTTTAAGTGGGAAAACTTGCACAATTGGTGGCTGACTAAATACTTTTTTTCCCCACTGTATCCTCTGGCGTGTTGATGTTCTATAGTGTATGATAAACCAATTTTGTAGCTCTGAGTCTCTACTTTTATCAACTGTAAAATAAAAATAATAATAAAACGTTTTTAAAAAATCAAATTTTGCTACTTAAGACCGAATCAAGGTGGTCGGTCACATATACAGAATGAGTGAGTGACTGTAAATCGCTTTGGATAAAAGCGTCTGCTAAATGGCATATTATTATATTATTATAGTGAGTGATTTTAGGGCATGTTGTCTTTCAGGAGGACTGGTTGAAGGGGGTATACCGCACACAGTCCTTGGGTCAGAAAGAAGGGTGCCTACATGGATCACCAAGCCCAAATTAGACATACATTTACATTTACATTTTAGTCATTTAGCAGACGCTCTTATCCAGAGCGACTTACAGTTAGTGAATACATTTTTTTTATTTTTATACTGGCCCCCCATGGGAAACGAACCCACAACCCTGGCGTTGCAAACGCCATGCTCTATCAACTGAGCTACATCCCTGCCGGCCATTCCCTCCCCTACCCTGGACGACGCTGGGCCAATTGTGCGCCGCCCATGAGTCTCCCGGTCGCGGCCGGCTGCGACAGAGCCTGGATTCGAACCAGGATCTCTAGTAGCACAGTTAGCACTGCGATGCAGTGCCTTAGACCACTGCGCCACTCAGGAGTGGCCTTAGACCAACTGTTGAATTCCATTTTCATAAAATGATTATTCGTACCGTCCGTAATGAGGGATCACAGAAGCGCTGAGGGCTTGTGCACATATGTACATTTGATTAGGCATTTTCCGTCTGCATACTGTTGAGCCAGCAGAGAGGAACTCAGTAGATGCAGATTAAGCAATGGAGAGAGAATCTCTGCTTTGGGGACTGGTGGGTGTGGGTGTGTGAGCGAGCGAGCAAGCGAGCGAGCGAGCGAGCGAGCGAGAGAGAGAGAGAGCTATTCCCCACAATACAAGGGACCTCATGTCCTCGAAATAACATTTAATGGCTGTTATTACATAAAATAAGAAAGTCATCTCTAAAGAGGCAAACACATTTCACAAGTCCAAACGAACATAGTAGTAGAAATAAGATAAAAAATAACACTAATAGAACACAACAAGAAAAGAGAAATCCGAGGACCATTGAGTTGAAGTGCTTAAGGGCTTATGTCACTTTTTTCCCCCCAAGCCAAGCTTTTTGAAAAGCTTGAATTTTGCCAGCTCTTTGAAATAACTCTAAAATATCTCTCACTTTTTTGGGGGGTGGTAGGGTGGTGGGGGGTGGTTGGGGGGGGGCAGGTAGTGTGGCATTATCCCAATGGACAGCTCCAGCTCCAGTAGCTGGGGTAGGGTGGCAGGTAGTCTAGCGGTTAAGAACGTTGAGCCAGTAAATGAAAGGTTGTTGGTTCAAATCAATGAGCCGACTACGGGAAAAATGTGTCTGTGCCCATGAGCAAGGCACTTAACCCTAATTGTTCCTGTACGTCGCTCTGGATAAGTGCGTCTGCTAAATGACAAATTTACAAATAAAAACCTGGCCAGGCTTCCCCCCTGTCTGAAGTGATGTGTCCCTCTGGGTGCCACCCCCTGGCCTCCTAGCCTTTCAGCTATAGGCTGACATGCCCAACACCAGCACACACAAGAGACCAAACACAGTCAAACAGAGTGCAGCTAGACTGACACACACACACACACGAGAGACCACTGATACAGACGAGAGAGTCCCAATGCAAGAGGGATCAAGATCAGAGGATTGAACAGTCAAAACACACCTGGAGGGGAGACATCAACAACCAGAGAGACCCCAAACAGTCAATAACAACGAGAGAGACCTACCTACCTCAGTCAACAGAACTAACAGGGTCAATAACGAGAGAGACCTACCTACCTCAGTCAACAGAACTAACAGGGTCCATAACAAGAGAAAGAGACCAGATAATGATCTTGTTCGGTCTGTTATTGACTTTAAGAGTCAGAGACCCAACAATATCCCTGTCAAACCAAAAGGGGTGGTTTGTGGTGAGGATATGATTGTGTTGTGTGTTTAGTAGGCTTACTAATTTTGGTAACCAGGTGTATTGTAATTGTATAGTCTACAGTAGCCCATCTAATATTAAAAAAAAAAAATCAGGGGCCTAAAGGTATTTCTATTGAAGGTCTGTTGCAAAGAAGGACATGGGAGTCTTGCTTTTGGTACATGTGTTGTGGAAGTCAGACAAAAAAATCCATTAAGACTTCAAAACGTGTTCCTGTCAGGATGATGCAATGTCCTAGCTTATAAAGACATGCATCAAGCTAATGACTGAGTTATGTTTAATAACTAGGCCTAGCTCCGATTAACCTGAATGTCCAATTCAAAGAGTTCTGATGGAATCAGATGACAATTATATTGTAAATGTAATAGATTATGAATAGTGATGTAACGGTTCACCGATAGGCATCGATCCCAGTTCAAATGTTTAAGATATGAGTGCATCGGTCTGCGGGACCCCAAACCGATCTAAATGTAGCATGCATCGATCAGAAAATCAATTCAAACGTTAGGAATCGCTGGTTCACTAAAATGCTTTTCTCAAATTACTTTCTACCTTCCAGAAATACCTCTCATCTTTTGTGACAACTGCGTCCTCTCCTTCAGTGTCAAACTAAGCATGTAATTATGTTGACAGTCATTGATTTACAATTAATTTTCCATGCCGAACAACCCCAGGCAATGTCAGTAGCCTAATCAAACTGCACACCGTGCGCAGCTTCGTGTGCTGACCAACGAGAGATAGGCCTATTCCTGATCTGGCACATCTGTGCGTCACCTTCAGCATTCAAATGTTTGTAAAATGGCTTGTGCAATATTAGGCTTTATTAGTTGAGTGACATCCAATGTAATTTGATAAGTTATTTTAATCAAAAGGCTCTTGAAAATTGTGTTTTTACTGGAATAAAAGTAGCCTAAATTACCACCAGACTGTCACGCTCTGGCTCCGGGACTGTGTAGTTTGAGCCAGGGTGTATTCATTTGGTTGTGTTGGGTATAGGGTGTGTTCATTTGGTTGTGTTTGGGTTTGGTTGTAGTGTCTTGTCTCGTCATGTGACTCCCAATCGGAGGTAACGAGTGTCAGCTGTCGGCTCGTTATCTCTGATTGGGAGCCATATTTAAACTGTCAGTGTTCACCTTAGGGTTGTGGGTTTTTGTTCCATGTTTCAGTCTGTGTACTGAGGACTTCACTATCCGTCATTGTTTATTGTTTTCTCGTTCGTGCACTTTAACTTTAATAAAGTCATGTTCGCTACAAACGCTGCGCTTTGGTCCACTCCTTCCGTAGACGGCCGTGACAGAAAAACCCACCAAAAAAGGACCAAGCAGCGTGTCCAGGAGCAAGGAGACTGGACATGGGAGGAAGCGCCGGGTAAGGAGACCGAGAGGCTGGCGATGGCCCAGGTGGGCAAATCGTGGTCCTGGGAGGACATGCTCGGGGGCAAGGGACCTTGGGGGAGGATCAAGGCCCTGGCGAGAGAGGAGCAACGGGCGTCAGCAGGGCCATCGTCGGAGGGACGAGAGGCAACCCCAAAAAGTTTTTTGGGGGGGGCACATGGCTTGGGCGGCTGGGCAGCAGGAGGCTGCCACAGGGAGACGTGGAGAGAAGGCTACCGGATTACGGGAGCCATTGGCGAGTAGAGGGAGGGAAGTAGTTGAGGCACGGCGTGAGAGACTGAGGTGTGTTACCAGTCCGGTCCGGCCCGTTCCTGATCCCCGGTTAAGGCCAGTGGTGTGTGTTCCCAGTACGGACCGGCCTGTTCCTACTCCACGCACCAAGCCCACGGTGTGCATCGCCAGTCCAGCCCGGCCGGTTCCTGCTCCACGTACTAAGCCTACGGTGTACGTCGCCAGCCCAGCCCGGCCTGTTCCTGCTTCTCGCATCAAGTCTACGGTGTGCGTCGCCAGCCCAGCCCGGCCTGTTCCTGCTCCACGCACAGAACCTACGGTGTGCGTCGTCAGCCCAGCCCGGCCTGTTCCTGCTCCACGCACAGAGCGCGTCGCCAGCCCGACCCGGCCTGTTCCTGCCACTCGCACCAAACCTACGGTGCGCGTCGCCAGCCCGGTCTGGCCTGTTCCTGCCACCCGCACCAAGTCTACGGTGCGCGTCGCCAGCCCGACCCGGCCTGTTCCTGCCACTCGCACCAAACCTACGGTGCGCGTCGCCAGCCCAGTCCGGCCTGTTCCTGCCACCCGCACCAAGTCTACGGTGCGCGTCGCCAGCCCGACCCGGCCTGTTCCTGCCACTCGCACCAAACCTACGGTGCGCGTCGCCAGCCCGGTCCGGCCTGTTCCTGCCACCCGCACCAAGTCTACGGTGCGCGTCGCCAGCCCGACCCGGCCTGTTCCTGCCACTCGCACCAAACCTACGGTGCGCGTCGCCAGCCCGGTCCGGCCTGTTCCTGCCACCCGCACCAAGTCTACGGTGCGCGTCGCCAGCCCGACCCGGCCTGTTCCTGCCACTCGCACCAAACCTACGGTGCGCGTCGCCAGCCCGGTCCGGCCTGTTCCTGCCACTCGCACTAAGCCAGGGGTGCGAAGTCAGCCTGGTAAGGCCCGTTCCTCCTCCACGCACAAAGCCAGGGGTGCGAGTCGTCCAGCCTGGTAAGGCCCGTTCCTCCTCCACGCACCAAGCCTACGGGGTGCGTCGTCAGCCCTGTCCGGCTCGTTCCTGCTCTCCGCACCAAGTCTGTGGTGCGCGTCGCCAGCCCATTCCGGTCCATTCCTGTTCCACGCACCAAGCCAGGGGGCAAGTGTCGTCAGTCCGGCTCCGGCCAGCGGGGCTAGACAGGACCAGGGGTACTTTGGGGGGTTGGAGAGGAAGTGGGGATCAAGGCCGGAGCCAGAACCACCGCCGAGGAGGTATGCCCACCCAGCCCTCCCTTGTTTAGCCCTTATTGAGGCGCGGTCGCAGTCCGCGCCTTTAGGGGGTACTGTCACGCTCTGGCTCCGGGACTGTGTAGTTTGAGCCAGGGTGTATTCATTTGGTTGTGTTGGGTATAGGGTGTGTTCATTTGGTTGTGTTTGGGTTTGGTTGTAGTGTCTTGTCTCGTCATGTGACTCCCAATCGGAGGTAACGAGTGTCAGCTGTCGGCTCGTTATCTCTGATTGGGAGCCATATTTAAACTGTCAGTGTTCACCTTAGGGTTGTGGGTTTTTGTTCCATGTTTCAGTCTGTGTACTGAGGACTTCACTATCCGTCATTGTTTATTGTTTTCTCGTTCGTGCACTTTAACTTTAATAAAGTCATGTTCGCTACAAACGCTGCGCTTTGGTCCACTCCTTCCGTAGACGGCCGTGACACAGACACAACTTTAATCTGGCTACATGCTGATCAAGGCTTACACATTACATTTAATTTATATTGTTCAGGTTCACCATCAGCAACAGTTTTTGTTAGTTTTGCTTGAAACAGTCAGTATATATGGATATACAAGGTCAAGTTGATCATTTCGTAATGAGAACAGCAATCACTTTTGCTACACGCACTGAAGAAGAAAATAAGCTTACTCCAGGTCTTAAAACAGCCAAATGGTCTAAACCATTCGATTATGAGATAGGGGGGTGGAATCCAAAGTTGTGCTATATTTATTGGCTATGTCATAGCAAATTTTTACAGCTAAATCTTGATACATTACTACTTCAAAATGACAAATGTTTTAGTGGGTGACGGTGATTTCAGATCAAAAGTGGACACACACACACACACACACACACACAGAAGTCAGCTCAGACAGATCTAGCTCAGACAGATCCAGCTCAGACAGATCCAGCTCAGACAGGCCCAGCTCAGAGAGGCCCAGCTCAGAGAGGCCCAGCTCAGAGAGGCCCAGCTCATGAGCTCCATCAGCAGGAGACTTTAATTTAGAATGGAAAATGTGTTTATGCAACAAAATGTTAGTACATCGTATTGCATCAAACCGACTCACATTGAGTCGTTCCTCTAATCAAACCGAATCGCACTGAATAATAAAACGTTTCGTTCCTTTATCGTATCGGAGCCCATGTATCTAGATACGTATTTAATTGTCTTAAAAGGGAACGATTCATATCCATAATTGTGAACATATTGAGACAATATCTCACCCTCTACTCCTCCAAAACCCTCTCTCCTATAAGGAACCATGTTGACTTAGCACAGTAAAGGGCAACCGTTTCTCTTGAAAAAAATGATAAGTGGATGAATATGACCACAACCAATTTGAGAACTGTGTGGCCCCTCAATTCTCCCTGCTTACTCTCTTCCCACTCTGCAATGTTGAGTTTAAATGATTGACATCGTAATAGGCTCAGCTAAATTATGATCAGGTCAAATTAGAATTTAATCATCTCTTTTCCCCTCTCCTCCAGGGAAAAATTAATAAACATGATTTTGAACTAGACTGTGATTGGTGGCCTGGTTACGCAAAATAATCATTATAAGCTTCCCATTTCCCCTCTTTTGTTGCAGCAGTGTGTGTGTGAATGGGAGAGACATGGTGAGAGAGAGAGTGAGAGAGTGGGAGTCACTGTGTTCTTTTGGCAAGTCTCTAAAGGAAAACATGGCTTCTAAACTATTTTTTTAGGGGGTAGATCAGCTTTAATGTTGCAGATAGATTGTAACTTCCATCAATGTAAGTGTCTGCAACACTTCCAATCCCCCATATGTTTTTTCTTTTTTTTCTTGCATATATATATATATACAGTGGGGAAAAAAAGTATTTAGTCAGCCACCAATTGTGCAAGTTCTCCCACTTAAAAAGATGAGAGAGGCCTGTAATTTTCATCATAGGTACACGTCAACTATGACAGACAAAATGAGAAAAAAAATCCTGAAAATCACATTGTAGGATTTTTTATGAATTTATTTGCAAATTATGGTGGAAAATAAGTATTTGGTCAATAACAAAAGTTTCTCAATACTTTGTTATATACCCTTTGTTGGCAATGACACAGGTCAAACGTTTTCTGTAAGTCTTCACAAGGTTTTCACGCACTGTTGCTGGTATTTTGGCCCATTCCTCCATGCAGATCTCCTCTAGAGCAGTGATGTTTTGGGGCTGTCGCTGGGCAACACGGACTTTCAACTCCCTCCAAAGATTTTCTATGGGGTTGAGATCTGGAGACTGGCTAGGCCACTCCAGGACCTTGAAATGCTTCTTACAAAGCCACTCCTTCGTTGCCCGGGCGGCGTGTTTGGGATCATTGTCATGCTGAAAGACCCAGCCACGTTTCATCTTCAATGCCCTTGCTGATGGAAGGAGGTTTTCACTCAAAATCTCACGATACATGGCCCCATTCATTCTTTCCTTTACACGGATCAGTCGTCCCTGGTCCCTTTGCAGAAAAACAGCCCCAAAGCATGATGTTTCCACCCCCATGCTTCACAGTAGGTATAGTGTTCTTTGGATGCAACTCAGCATTCTTTGTCCTCCAAACACGACGAGTTGAGTTTTTACCAAAAGTTCTATTTTGGTTTCATCTGACCATATGACATTCTCCCAATCCTCTTCTGGATCATCCAAATGCACTCTAGCAAACTTCAGACGGGCCTGGACATGTACTGGCTTACGCAGGGGGACACGTCTGTCACTGCAGCATTTGAGTCCCTGGCGGCGTAGTGTGTTACTGATGGTAGGCTTTGTTACTTTGGTCCCAGCTCTCTGCAGGTCATTCACTAGGTCCCCCCGTGTGGTTCTGGGATTTTTGCTCACCGTTCTTGTGATCATTTTGACCCCACGGGGTGAGATCTTGCGTGGAGCCCCAGATCGAGGGAGATTATCAGTGGTCTTGTATGTCTTCCATTTCCTAATAATTGCTCCCACAGTTGATTTCTTCAAACCAAGCTGCTTACCTATTGCAGATTCAGTCTTCCCAGCCTGGTGCAGGTCTACAATTTTGTTTCTGGTGTCCTTTGACAGCTCTTTGGTCTTGGCCATAGTGGAGTTTGGAGTGTGACTGTTTGAGGTTGTGGACAGGTGTCTTTTATACTGATAACAAGTTCAAACAGGTGCCATTAATACAGGTAACGAGTGGAGGACAGAGGAGCCTCTTAAAGAAGAAGTTACAGGTCTGTGAGAGCCAGAAATCTTGCTTGTTTGTAGGTGACCAAATACTTATTTTCCACCATAATTTGCAAATAAATTCATTAAAAATCCTACAATGTGATTTTCTGGATTTCTTTTCTCAATTTGTCTGTCATAGTTGACGTGTACCTATGATGAAAATTACAGGCCTCTCTCATCTTTTTAAGTGGGAGAACTTGCACAATTGGTGGCTGACTAAATACTTTTTTTCCCCACTGTATATATATATATATATATATATATATATATATATATATATATATATATATATATATATATATATATACGCATATACATTCCAAGATGGCGTAGCAGTGCGGTCGTGGTTTTTTTCTGTGTCCTAGTGTAAATAGCCAGTTTCCTGTTTTTTGTCTATTTTGTATATATTTCTCAATTTTACTTTTCATTCTTTAACTAAATATACTTTCCTGCAACCCGCCTCACCCAACGTGGAAAGGATTCTATTATTTCTTTATAACTTTTATCAAGAACCTTAAGCTGAAACTAGTCTAGCTGTAACCGAATGGCTACTTGCTATTAGCCACCGTTAGCGTCTTCACCATTGTCCGTGGCCTGCACTACCCACCAGCCAACTCTAGCTCTAGCCTGGACAATTCGTCGGCCAGTCTGCACAGCGTGCTATCGACCCAGAGCATATCAGACTTTCTGCCGGAATCACTGGACCCTAGCGCCGGATCATCGCAACCAGCTAGCTGCAACCTGTTGTTGGCTAATTATCATTGCCCCTTAGCAAGCACCAGTTAACCTTGAGCTAGCCTCGAGCCAGGCCCATCTCCCGGCTATCTACCTCTCTGTCAACCGGACGGGACCTCCTAGTGTTGACACTGAGCCCCGCCGATCCAACACGACTGGTTTGCCGACGAAATCGTCTGATGTGGTTTCAACAGGCTTCCCGTTGCGACGACCACGAAGATCCATCTGCTAGCCCCGGCCCGCTAGCACACGCAAACTACAACTGTGCTTCCTGCTCGCTGTGCTGAAGCGCCAATTTGAACTGCTCTCGGACTCACATATTGCTGTTCACTGGACCTTATGATCACTCAGCTGCATAGCTGATGCCTGCTGGACGGTTCCTTTACACGGTACCCTGTCCTGTTTATTCTGTTTAGCCTCAGCCCAAACTTTATCTCCATTACCAGTTGTTGTCTTAGCTCTCTCTAATAACACCTGTGATTGCTTTATGCCTCTCTCCCATGTCAATATGCCTAGCCTATTGCTGTTTGGGTTAGTTCTTATTATACAATTTCACTGTAGAACCCAAGTCCCTCTCAAACTGCCTCAAATAGTTCCTTTGTTCCACCCCCCATACACGCCGAGACCGGCTCAATCGGTGCCTCCAGTGATGCTATCTCTTTCATTTTTACCCAACGCTTAGGTTTACCTCAACTGTACTCATATCCTTCCATATCCTTTTCTGTACATAATGCCCTGAATCTTTTCTACAACGCCCGGAAATCTGCCCCCTTTATTCTCTGTACCCAATGCACTAGAAGACCAGTTCTTAAAGCCTTTAGTCGTATCCTTATTCTACTCCTCCTCTGTTCCTCTGGTGATGTAGAGGGTAACCCAGGCCCTGCAGCCCCCAGTATCACTCTTACTCTCCAGGAGCTATCATTTGTTGACTTCTGTAACCGTAAAAGCCTTGGTTTTCTGCACGTAAATATCAGAAGCCTCCTTCCTAAGTTTGAGTTATTCACTGCGTTAGCACACTCCGCCAACCCTGATGTTCTAGCAGTGTCTGAATCCTGGCTTAGGAAGGCCACCAAAAATTCTGAAATTTCCATCCCCAACTATAACATTTTCCGTCTAGATAGAACTGCCAAAGGGGGTGGAGTTGCAATCTACTGCTGAGCTCTATCATACTATCCAGGTCTGTGCCCAAACAGTTTGAGCTTCTACTTCTAAAAATCCACCTTTCCAGAAATAAGTCTCTCACTGTTGCCGCTTGCTGCAGAGCCCCCTCAGGCCCCAGCTGTGCCCTGGACACCATATGTGAATTGATTGCCCCCCATTTATCCTCAGAGTTTGTACTGCTTGGTGACCTAAATTGGGATATGCTTAACACCCCGGCCATCCTACAATCCAAACTAGATGCCCTCAATCTCACACAAATTATCAACGAACCTACCAGGTACAACCCTAAATCCGTAAACATGGGTACCCTCATAGATATCATCCTGACTAACTTACCCTCTAAATACACCTCCGCTGTCTTCAACCAGGATCTCAGCGATCACTGCCTTATTGCCTGCGTCCGTAACGGGTCCGCGGTCAAACGACCACCCCTCATCACTGTCAAACGCTCCCTAAAACACTTCAGCGAGCAGGCCTTCCTAATTGACCTGGCCCAGGTATCCTGGATGGATATAGATCTCATTCCGTCAGTAGAGGATGCCTGGTTGTTCCTTAAAAGTAATTTCCTCTCAATCTTTAATAAACATACAGAACTAAGAACAGATTTAGCCCCTGGTTCTCCTCAGACTTGACTGCCCTTGACCAGCACAAAAACATCCTGTGGCGTACTGCATTAGCATCAAATAGCCTCCGCGATATGCAACTTTTCAGGGAAGTTAGGAACCAATATACACAAGCAGTTAGGAAAGCAAAGTCTAACTTTTTCAAACAGAAATTTGCATCCTGTAGCACTAACTCCAAAAAGTTTTGGGACACTGTAAAGTCCATGGAGAATAAGAGCACTTCCTCCCAGCTGCCCACTGCACTGAGGCTAGGAAACACTATCACCACCGATAAATCTACAATAATCGAGAATTTCAACAAGCATTTTGCTATGGCTGGCCATGCTTTCCACCTGGCTACCACTACCCCCCCCGCTTCTCCTTCACACAAATTCAGACAGCTGATGTTCTGAAAGAGCTGCAAAATCTGGACCCCTACAAATCATCTGGGCTAGACAATCTGGACCCTTTCTTTCTAAAACTAGCTGCCGAAATTGTCGCAACCCCTATTACTAGCCTGTTCAACCTCTCTTTCGTAACGTCTGACATCCCCAGAGATTGGAAAGCTGCCGCGGTCATCCCCCTCTTCAAAGGGGGTGACACTCTAGATCCAAACTGTTACAGACCTATATCCATCCTGCCCTGCCTTTCGAAAGATTTTGAAAGCCAAGTTAACAAACAGATCACCGACCATTTCGAATCCCACCGTACCTTTTCCGCTATGCAATCCGGTTTCCGAGCTGGTCATGGGTGCACTTCAGCCACACTCAAGGTCCTAAACGATATTATAACCGCGATCGATAATAGACAGTACTGTGCAGCCGTCTTCATCGACCTGGCCAAGGCTGTCGACTCTGTCAACCACCGCATTCTTATTGGCAGACTAAATAGCCTTGGTTTCTCAAATAACTGCCTCGCCTGGTTCACCAACTACTTCTCAGATAGAGTTCAATGTGTCAAATCGGAGGGCCTGTTGTCTGGACCTATGGCAGTCTCTATGGGGTGCCACAGGGTTCAATTCTTGGGCCGACTCTTTTCTCTGTATATCAATGATGTCGCTCTTGCTGTTGGTGACTCTCAGATCCACCTCTACGCAGACGACACCATTTTGTATACATCTGGCCCTTCATTGGACACTGTGTTAACAAACCTCCAAACGAGCTTCAATGCCATACAACACTCCTTCAGTAGCCTCCAACTGCTCTTAAACACTAGTAAAACTAAATGCATTCTCTTCAATCGAACGCTGCTGGCACCCGCCCACCCGACTAGAATCACTACTCTCGACGGGTCTGACCTAGAGTATGTGGACAACTACAAATACCTAGGTGTCTGGTTAGACTGTAAACTCTCCTTCGAGACTCACATTAAGAATCTCCGATCCAAAGTTAAATCTAGAATCGGTTTCCTATTTCGCAACAAAGCCTCCTTCACTCATGCTGCCAAACATGCCCTCGTAAAACTAACTATCCTACCGATCCTTGACTTTGGCAATGTCATTTACAAAATAGCCTCCAACACTCTACTCAGCAAATTGGATGTAGTCTATCACAGTGCCATCCGTTTTGTCTCCAAAGCCCCATATACTACCCACCACTGTGACCTGTACGCTCTTGTTGGCTGGTCCTCACTACATATTCGTCGCCAAACCCACTGGCTCCAGGCCATCTATAAATCACTGCAAGGCAAATCCCCGCCTTATCTTAGCTCATTGGTCACCATAGCAACACCCACCCGTAGTATGCGCTCCAGCAGGTATATCTCACTGGTCATCCCCAAAGCCAACACCTCCTTTGGCCGCCATTCCTTCCAGTTCTCTGCTGCCAATGACTGGAACAAATTGCAAAAATCTCTGAAGCTGGAGACACTTATCTCCCTCACTAACTTTAAGCATAAGTTGTCAGAGCACCTTACCGATCACTGCACCTGTACACAACCCATCTGTAATTAGCCCACCCAACTACCTCATCCCTATATTGTTATTTATTTTGCTCATTTGTACCCCAGTATCTCTATTTGCACATCATCTCTTGCACATCTAGCATTCCAGTGTTAATACTAATTGTAATTATTTTGCACTATAGCCTATTTATTGCCTTACCTCCATAACTTGCTACATTTGCACACACTGTATATATATTTTCTGTTGTATTTTTGACTTTATGTTTTGTTTTACCCCATATGTAACTCTGTGTTGTTGTTTTTATCGCACTGCTTTGCTTTATCTTGGCCAGGTCGCAGTTGTAAATGAGAACTTGTTCTCAACTGGCTTACCTGGTTAAATAAAGGTGAAATAAAATTTAAAAAATATAGACATGCATATATATATATATATACACACACTTACATATATTTTAAATATATATATATTTCCCTTTATTACTTTCCAACCCCACCATCCCTTCCCTAATTGGAGTAAACTAGTGAACACAATGCTTAGGCCTCTACTTCATGCTTATACATACTATATACATTTTAGGGACACAGTCAATAATTATATTTTGTTTGTTTTTACTCCTGAACTTCCTCCGATCATTTTCATGATGTCCATCTGGTAAGCTTCTATATGCCATATCTTTCTAACTGTGCTCTTTCACAAAAGCTCACAATATTATGGACACAGAATGTCTTACACTAGTTATCTTGTTGTTATTAGTCCCATCCTTCAGCACCATTCAACACCTCCCATCTATCTCTTAACACTATCCATATTGGATTTCTATTTCCCATATATTTTTCAACTGTACTGTGATGTTTTACAAAAGTTCTGAACCTTTCTATTCTCACTGTTTCTACAGTTTGTGATTGAAAATAAACATTTTTGCTAAAAGTATTATTATATTATTGATCGATTGACTATGACTTTTCAGATCACCCAGTAGTGCTATCTGCAGGGTCAGCTCCATGCAAATATTGCAATCCTTCAGCCATTCCTGGACCTGTGTCCAGAAACAAGCTACAAATGAACAGTACCAAAACAAATGATCTAATGATTCTGTCTCTTCACAGCAAAATATGCAGAGCTGGGAAGATTGTATCCCCCATACAAGTAACATGCTATTGGTAGCAAGAATTTTATATAATAATTTAAATTGAAACATTCTAAGTTCTGAATCCGGCGTCATTTTGCGTATCAGTTCATAAACACTATGCCATAATAATAATAATAATATGCCATTTAGCAGATGCTTTTATCCAAAGCGACTTACAGTAATGCGTGCATACATTTATTTATTTTTGTGTATGGGTGGTCCCGGGGATCGAACCCACTACCTTGGCGTTACATGCGCCGTGCTCTACCAGCTGAGCTACAGAGGACCACAGAGGCCATGAAATCGGTACGTCAAAAATCTCTTCCCAACTATTTTGCAATCTATATGGGACGGCTGTAAATCTTTTGGTCCTTAAATGGTCCCTATTTATCACAATTTTCTTCAACCAATTATGTTCTTTAATGCAAGGCCAACAGACAAGTTCCTTACTTTTTCCTCCTTCCACTTTCCTCTTCCATTTTTGCGGTAATGCTGCAATTATTTGGTTGTAATTTTAGGTACAGCAGACATTTCAACATGTTTTTGTTTTTTATCAATTAGTATATTTGAGTTTAACCACAATATTTGTTGCAATATTTTTTCTGTCGTTTCTGGAGGATTAAATTGAAATTGCAACCAACTTTCTATGGCTTGTTTTAGAAATAGTGATATTTGGGAGATTATTTCCTTTACAAATACCTGAAAAGCAAAGCTTTTTTGTAATCTGAATAAAGGGAAAAAGTCCCTTCTTGAACATTGGGTGAGACAATCTTACTAGTTTGCTAGAGAACCAGTTCGGATTTAAGTATAATTTTTGTATGACTGAAGCTTTTAGTGATAGGTCTAATGCTTTAATACTTAATAATTTCTGTCCTCCGAATTCATATTCATTATATAAATAGGCCCGTTTAATTGTGTCTGGCTTGCCATTCTAAATAAAATGGAATATTTTTTTCTCATAATTTAAAAAACTGTTTGCTAGGCGTAGGCAAGACCATAAGTAAATAGGTAAACTGTGATAATGTCATGTGAATTTCTATCTCTAATTCACCCCTAAGCTTGAATCATTACCAGAGGTTGTAAGGCTCTGGTTTTAATCATCAATGATTCAAGGTCCACAACCACGAAGAAGGATTTTTTGTATGTTTATTCATGGAGAGCTCTGCCGCCAAAACCCATACCCTCCTGTTTTATACCCCTTGACACACACAGGCACTTTGCTCCGCCCACCTTTAGGAGGCTTTTTTAAACAGTTTCCACCTTCTCCTTCACCCTGGAATGTTTAGTCCCGCCCCCTCTGTTAGTGGGTTGACACTACATTATAACACAGTTTACACATTTATACTGTATTTGGGGTGAAATCCTTTAGTCATTATTCTTAAAATCCAAATTAATCTAACAGATAATACTAAAAATAGTTAATCAGGGTGATTTTTCCACAAATTGACAGGTATTTACCTTTCCATGGTAGCAAGATTTTATCTAATTTTGCTAACTTTCTATTAATATTTATTGGAGTGAGATAATTTATTTCATTTGGGATATGTATTCCGAGTATATCCACATCACCATCAGACCATTTTATTGGTAAACTACAAGGTAATGTAAAATTTTAATTTTTTAGTGATTCAATACGTAATATAGTACATTTATCATAATTTGGTTGTAATCCGGAGAGGTTCAAAAAATTTATCTAGATCCTCTATGAGGGTGTGGAGGGATTAAAGTTGTGGATTTAAATGAAAACATGAAATCATCAGCGTACAATGACACATTTGTTTTTAAGCCCTGGATTTCTAATCCCTTGATATTATTGTTGGATCTGATTTTAATAGCTAACATCTCAATGGCAATAATAAATAGATATGCCGATAGTGGACAACCTTGTTTCACTCCTCTTGACAGTTTAAAAACTTTCTGAGAAATAGCCATTATTTACTATTTTACACCTAGGGTTACTATACATGATTTTAACCCAATTTATAAGAGATTGTCCAAAATTAAAATGCTCCAGACACTTACAGTGGGGAGAACAAGTATTTGATACACTGCCAATTTTGCAGGTTTTCCTACTTACAAAGCATGTAGAGGTCTGTCATTTTTATCATAGGTACACTTCAACTGTGAGAGACGGAATCTAAAACAAAAATCCAGAAAATCACATTTTATGATTTTTAAGTAATTAATTTGCATTTTATTGCATGACAAAAGTATTTGATCACCTACCAATCAGTAAGAATTCCGGCTCTCACAGACCTGTTAGTTTTTCTTTAAGCAGCCCTCCTGTTCTCCACTCATTACCTGTATTAACTGAACCTGTTTGAACTCGTTACCTGTATAAAAGACACCTGTCCACACACTCAATCAAACAGACTCCAACCTCTCTACAATGGCCAAGACCAGAGAGCTGTGTAAGGACATCAGGGATAAAATTGTAGACCTGCACAAGGCTGGGATGGGCTACAGGACAATAGGCAAGCAGCTTGGTGAGAAGGCAACAACTGTTGGCACAATTATTAGAAAATGGAAGAAGTTCAAGATGACGGTCAATCACCCTCGGTCTGGGGCTCCATGCAAGATCTCACCTCGTGGGGCGTCAATGATCATGAGGAAGGTGAGGGATCAGCCCAGAATTGGCAGGACCTGGTCAATGACCTGAAGAGAGCTGGGACCACAGTCTCAAAGAAAACCATTATTAACACACTACGCCGTCATGGATTAAAATCCTGTAGCGCACACAAGGTCCCCCTGCTCAAGCCAGCGCATGTCCAGGCCCATATGAAGTTTGCCAGTGACCATCTGGATGATCCAGAGGAGGAATGGGAGAAGGTCATGTGGTCTGATGAGACAAAAATAGAGCTTTTTGGTCTAAACTCCACTCACCATGTTTGAAAGAAGAAGAAGGATGAGTACAACCCCAAGAACACCATCCCAACCGTGAAGCATGGAGGTGGAAACATCATTCTTTGGGGATGCTTTTCTGCAAAGGGGACAGGACGACTGCACCGTATTGAGGGGAGGATGGATGGGGCCATGTATCGCGAGATGTATTCCCTCAGTAAGAGCATTGAAGATGGGTCGTGGCTGGGTCTTCCAGCATGACAACGACCTGAAACACACAGCCAGGGCAACTAAGGAGTGGCTCCGTAAGAAGCATCTCAAGGTCCTGGAGTGGCCTAGCCAGTCCCCAGACCTGAACCCAATAGAAAATCTTTGGAGGGAGCTGAAAATCCGTATTGCCCAGCGACAGCCCCGAAACCTGAAGGATCTGGAGAAGGTCTGCATGGAGGAGTGGGCCAAAATCCCTGCTGCAGTGTGTGCAAACCTGGTCAAGACCTACAGGAAACGTATGATCTCTGTAATTGCAAACAAAGGTTTCTGTACCAAATATTAAGTTCTGCTTTTCTGATGTATCAAATACTTATGTCATGCAATAAAATGCAAATTAATTACTTAAACATCATACAATGTGATTTTCTGGATTTTTGTTTTAGATTCCGTCTCTCACAGTTGAAGTGTACCTATGATAAAAATTACAGACCACTACATGCTTTGTAAGTAGGAAAACCTGCAAAATCGGCAGTGTATCAAATACTTGTTCTCCCCACTGTATATATAAACCCCAGTCGTACTTTATCAAATGCCTTTTCGAAGTCTGCTATGAATAGTAAGCCTGGTTTGCCAGATTTTCCATAGTGTTCTATTGTTTCCGGTACTTGCCTTACATTATCTCCAATGTATCGCTCATGTAAAAAACCTGTCTGATTAGAATGAATAATGTCTGACAATACCTTTTTAATTCTATGCGCTATACATTTTGCATCACAACACTGAAGTGTAAGGGACCACCAATTTTTTTAATGGACTGGATCTTTATATTTTCCACTTGTATCCTGTTTCAGTAATAATGAGATCAGACCTTCTTCTTGAGTGTCTGATAATCTACCATTTACATAGGAGTGGTTAAAACATGCTAATAACGGTCCTCTGAGTATATCAAAAAAGGTTTGGTATACCTCGACTGGTATGCCATCCAACCCTGGAGTTTTCCCGGACTTAAAGTCTTTAATTGCATCCAGAAGTTCCTCCTCTGTAATTTCACCTTCACATGAGTCTTTCTGTATGGCTGTTAATTTTACATTACCAATAGAAAAAAAATCTCTACAATTTGCTTCAGTTAGAGGAGATGGAGGCGACTGAAACGAAAACATATGCTTAAAGTACTTTGTTTCGTCCTTCAAAATATCATTTGGTGAATCATGGGTGACTGTCATTTGTAACCAGTTTCAATAAAACATTTTGGTAGCATTCCTATGTTGAAGATTAAAAAATAATTTGGTGCATTTTTCCCCATATTCCATCCAGTTTGCTTTATTTTTATAATATATTACACTTGATCTTTCTTGAATAAGTTTCTCTATTTCTTTGTGTTTTTCCTCTAATTTATTCTGAGCCTCTATGTTACAGTTTTTATTGCTATCTATCTGTTCTGTTAGACTTTCTATTTCCTTTGTTAGTGTGGACTCTTGACCTACATTTTTTTCGAGATGAGTACTGAATTGCATAGCCTCTAAAGGCACATTTAAAGGTGTCCCATACAATAAGGAGATTTGCTGTACCTATGTTATGTCGGAAAAAATCAGTTATAAATTCCTCTGTCCCAGTTTAAAACAAGTTATCATCCAATAGGCTTTGATTAAATTTCCAATATCCTCGCCCACGTGGAAATTCAATAAGAGTAATGTATATGCCAATTATCTGATGGTCCAACCGCATTCTGTCCCCTATCAACACTTTTTTAACTTTTGGTGCCAATGAGAATGACATAAGAAAGAAGTCAAGACGACTAGCTTGATTGAGTCCCCGCCATGTATATCTCACTAGATCAGGATATTTAAGCCTCCATATATCTACTAGTTCTAATGTATCCATGACATTCACGATTTCCTTAAGAGCATGAGGGTGATTGTAGTGTGATTTCCTTTACGGTCCATTGAGCTATTTAAAACGGTATTATAATCTCCCACCATAATAATAGTCTTGAATTGCTTACAAGGTCGATAATTTATTATATATATTTTCAAAGAAGTGTGGATCATCATTATTTGGTCCGTAAAGGTTAATGAGCCATATTTGTTTATGGTCCAATAACATATTTAAAATAATCCATCTACCTTGCGTATCTGTTTGGACAATTTGCACATTCGGATCAAAATTACTGTTAATTAATATCATCACCCCTTTTGAGTTTCTTAGCCCATGGGAGAAGTATATTTCGCCCCTCCATTCCTTTTTCCACGCAAATTCATCTAGAATTGTTGAATGGGTTTCCTGTAAACCATAGATATTATATTCCTTCTCTTTGAGCCATGTAAATATTGTTATTCTTTTGTTATTATCTGCTAAGCCATTACAATTATAACTGGCTATACTTATTTCACCACATACCATAATGAGATACAAGTTTCAAATCTATTTGTCATTATACATGTTTGTAAATTTACCAATAGAAAATACCATAGTGATTGGGTGTCCATATAGCTATACCATGATATTTGCAATGTTACTAAATAACCCTCCAATTGTTCTCCACTAATTCCCCCACTAAAATCCTCCCCATCCCAAGTTGGGCCGTCATCCCAGTGATCAGCATACCACCCCTGTCCCCCCGGATCCCTATGCCCCTGAGGGGCCAGGACCCATCCATCGAAAACATCACATAGTGCCACCCACAAAACAGAAGCAGGTCAACCAGGTCAACCCAGAGCCCAACTCAAGAAAGGACCTGATTTACGGATGCATATACAGTTACAGCCGTTTGAGAAAGCATGCAAGATTGAGCAAAAGTGAACAACAATGTGAGATTTGATTAATATATTTAATCTGTTAAGTCCTAGGTGATGGAGATCAGATCCACCCTCTTCACCTGAGACAAACACTCTGGTCCCCCGTTGTAACCATTTTCCCAAGCATCTACGTGCAGTCATACCTTTGATTATTTTGTGCCACTTGGGCCACCATAGTAAGCTCCCTCTCTTATTGTCTGAGTGTGACCCCCTCCCCATGGGTTACTGCAGCCAGTGTTGACAATACAAAAAATAGATTAGATGTATACTATATTTAAAAATGTATAAATTGAAAGCTCTCTCTCACAACCCCTGCTCATAGACACTCGTTGGTTCTGGGATATGCAACCATTTCCCCTCTCACTCACTTAACGCCAGACTTTTCCAAACACAAAAACGCACACCACATGGCTGATTGTGGAGGATAAGGGCCGAGCGCGCAAGCACACGCGTGCGCCTGCATCCCACACCTGACGCAAGGGGGAAAGGACGCCAGGGACAACAGGACCAACCACAACAACCGTCCGCCAAAACAACAATTGCCTGCCAAAACTAGTTGTTGTTTGCGTGACTGACAAAACCCTTTCTTATTTTTTCCTGTGGTTTATTTAGCAACAGTGGAACCTGCCTCTCTGACCTTTTAAGTTATGTACTCAGGTCCTCTGGCACTGGCCTTTTAACTATCCCAAAGCCTAGGACCAAGAGGCATGGAGAGGCAGCCTTTATCTAGTATGCCCCCTGCCTCTGGAATAGCCTGCCAGAGAACCTGAGGAGGGGCTGTGGACATATTTAAAAGGGATCTTAAAACACTTTTTAGCTTTGCTTTTCCTTAGGGTGCTTTTTAGTCTTTCAGTTTTAATTGTTATTGTTTTTTTCTTTTTTATACTCTGTTGTGTAGTAAATATTTGTTTTTATTTTCATTATATATGTAAAATAAAAAAATACTGTGAAGTGCATTGTGTTGCATTAAAAGGGATAATGTGCTATATAAATAAAGCTTGATTTGATTTGATCTGAGGTCATGACATGAGGAAAACCACAGGGCAAATGTACACATCTTTTATCACGGATACATCGTAATGCTTGGTTAGTGGATCACAATCCTCTATAGCACCAGACTGATAGGAAGTATCCAAAGCTGTATCACTATCCACAGCTCTCATTAGTGGAACGACAGTATCAAAGATAATGTTAGAGGTTGTGATTACCGTAGTAGATCCTAAAGTCAACTCAGAATGGCAAACTATGGTTCAAACCAGTGTGACTGCCCTTTAGAGAGTTGACCCAGTAAAGGTAATGGAGGACGGGACATGTTTTGTCTTGTGGGAGCTCTACTCGGAGGATGAGTATTTGTCTGGGGTGTCGTCGGATCCACTTAAGAAGGTGGAAAACAAATGGCTGCAATATGTAATGCGCCAGATTGTGTTGCAGTGGCCCGGAGCGCACAGTCATTCATAAGGTCTTACAGCGGCAAATGCAGTACATTAATCAATATCAAAGGAGTGGAGCATAATGCTTTAGTGGGCAATAAAACATGTGACCATCAGGGATGGCGGCTGCTGCTCATAGAGAGCAGAATACCCAGAGGGCTGCGGGGAAAGCTCTGGGACCAGGGAGAAAGGGGATATACATTTCTCGTCCTGCTGAATGCCCCAGACATTATTTCTAGGCGCTCTACCTCTGTATCTTCAAACAGAAGGGGGAACTAACAAAGAGTCACTGACCAACAGCCAAAACAAAACAGGTGGGGTTTTGAAATACACGCATGGGGGTGTCCACTGAAGGTTGACTAGCATCAACTGGAACCTAAAAGACGCACACACTAAAAACTTGCCCAAGAAAAGGCAAACAAAAGAAAAACCCACACCAAACTTAAAGACAGGAAGCAAACCAAAAAGGTGGAGCAAAACAAGATCAGGGAAATCAGATAAAGGATTATTTGTCTAGAAATCAAAATAGGGCGAGTCAACTAAAGGTGTTAACCCTCCACATCTATCCAGACAACTGGAGCACTGGGCCAGCCACTCTTAAATAGCACCTGGGCCAAGAAGATCCAGGGATGCTACAAGAGGCCATGTCTGCCGTTGTGGAGGGCTTGTCTAGTGGCGACTGGGGACAGACCCCATAGAGAGACATCGTAGAAGTCACTGCTTAATTAGCCATTGTTGATTAAATAATATGTCAACCTTTAATGATCTGTCATGCGTCACACACCGTGACGACAGAGTATGACGTCAATCCCATTCAGTACCTCTTACTGAATCGTTAGGTTACTTGGTAGTACTGACAATATGACAAATGAGGTTGTCATTGTATAGAGCAGGGGTATTCAACTCTTACACTACGAGGTCAGGAGCCTGCTGGTTTTCTGTTTTACCTGATAATTAATTGCACCCACCTGGTGTGCCAGGTCTAAATCAGCCCGATTAGATGGGAACAATGAAAACAAGCAGTGGAACTGGCTTCGAGGTCCAGAGTCTGAGGCCGACCAAATGGAACCCAAAGGAAGTTGTTCGCCACTAAATAAACTCAGCAAAAAAGAAACGTCCCTTTTTCAGGACCCTGTCTTTCAAAGATTATTCGTAAAAATCCAAATAACTTCACAGATCTTCATTGTAAAGGGTTTAAACTCTGTTTCCCATGCTTGTACAATGAACCATAAACAATTAATGAACATGCACCTGTGGAACGGTCGTTAAGACACTAACAGCTTACAGGCGGTAGGCAATTAAGGTCACAGTTATGAAAACTTAGGACACTCAAGATGCCTTTCTACTGACTCTGAAAAACACCAAAAGAAAGATGCCCAGGGTCCCTACTCATCTGCGTGAACGTGCCTTAGGCATGCTGCAAGGAGGCATGAGGACTGCAGATGTGGCCAGGGCAATAAATTGCAATGTCCGTACTGTGAGACGCCTAAGCGCTACAGGGAGAAAGGACGGACAGCTGATCATCCTCGCAGTGGCAGACCATGTGTAACAACACCTGCACAGTATCGGTACATCCCAACATCACACCTGCGGGACAGGTACAGGATGGCAATAACAACTGCCCAAGTTACACCAGGAACGCACAATCCCTCCATCAGTGCTCAGACTGTCTGCAATAGGCTGAGAGAGGCTGGACTGAGGGCTTGTATGCCTGTTGTAAGGCAGGTCCTCACCAGACATCACTGGCAACAACGTCGCCTAAGGGCACAAACCCACAGTCGCTGGACCAGACAGGACTGGCAAAAAAGTCCTCTTCACTAACGAGTCGCGGTTTTGTCTCACCAGGAGTGATGGTCGGATTCGCGTTTATCGTCGAAGGAATGAGCGTTACGCCGTGGCCAGTACTCTGGAGCGGGATCGATTTGGAGGTGGAGGGTCCGTCATGGTCTGGGGCGGTGTGTCACAGCATCATCGGACTGAGCTTGTTGTCTTTGCAGGCAATCTCAACGCTGTGCGTTACAGGGAAGACATCCTCCTCCCTCATGCGGTACCCTTTCTGCAGGCTCCTCCTTACATGAACCTCCAGCATGACAATGCTCCCAGCCATACTGCTCGTTCTGTGCGTGATTTCCTGCAAGACAGGAATGTCAGTGTTCTGCCATGGCCAGCAAAGAGCCCGGATCTCAATCCCATTGAGCACATCTGGGACCTGTTGGATCGGAGGGTGAGGGCTAGGGCCATTCCCCCCAGAAATGTCCGGGAACTTGCAGCTGCCTTGGTGGAAGAGTGGGGTAACATCTCACAGCAAGAACTGGCAAATCTGGTGCAGTCCATGAGGAGGAGATGCACTGCAGTACTTAATGCAGCTGGTGGCCACACCAGATACTGACTGTTACTTTTGATTTTGACCCCCCCCTTTGTTCAGGGACACACTATTCAATTTCTGTTAGTCACATGTCTGTGGAACTTGTTCAGTTTATGTCTCAGTTGTTGAATCTTGTTATGTTCATACAAATATTTACACATGTTAAGTTTGCTGAAAATAAACGCAGTTGACAGTGAGAGCACGTTTCTTTTTTTGCTGAGTTTACATGGTATACATTTGAATAAGCTTAATATACATCAGCTAATAATTGAAGGTGAGACTGTGACAATCCCACTCCCACTTGTAGCCGGCCTCATCTCTCCCATCAACCTCATTTCATCAATAGCAAGTGAAGGTATTGTACAGTCAATGGGCCTTCTCTGCAATCTGAGGCTTCGTCCCAAGGCTTCAGTAGTTTTGTATGTCAGGCCTGGTGAAAGAGAGAAGAGAAGGGTGGGGGAATGAGAGAGGCTGCACAAGTGTCTCTCCTCTCAGTGAGGAGCTTTCTGACAGCTTGGATGCAGCAGTCCATGAGTCAGACGGGTCACATCCACATCAAAGCTTGGTACCTTCAAAGTGGGCATCCTCCGGCAGGCGTCCTACCTTCCTGTAATCAAATGTTTGAAATATGTACAACAATGTAGGTCATTTTTCTGTGGGTTAGGTTTTGTTGAGATAATTCAATTGTATCTTCATACACACTACACTCTTACAAACACACGTTTAGATTTGTTCTACAAACAGTTGTTACTGAAGTGGTACCCTGTAAGGTACCGCCACATTGACAAAGCCATTTGTTCCTTGATAATAGCAGAAGTGAACCACTACCATAGAGCACTTAAACTGGTACAACACTTCCACTCACGGGTAGTCAAAATAAACGACATGAAAGCCACGCCTCCACTAAGCCACGCCTCCAATATAATTTCACAGCGTGCCTTGTCTTTGAGTGAATTGTAGTTATCACCCATGACTGTATTTGTTAGTACACACAATGTTTTTGGATTTGTTCATTTTCAATCCTGTGGCCTAAACCAATTTAGTTCCTACAGTAGGTGAATGTTATCATTAAAATTAAACTCTTTATGACAATACATTACATAAGGCCTTATTTTGAGGCTCAGTTTTAGCCTAATACAGTAGGCTGAAACTCATGGTTTATCGGCCACATCAGGCCTGCAAGCAGGCAAAATTTCTTTAACTTTCCAGATTTCCTGCTTATTCCCTCCCGTTTCCAGGAGTCTTCCAACCAGGATTTCTGGAAAACCTGCGAAAGTTACCCACATTTTGCAACCTTACCTGCAAGTCACATTATGTTGGCTTGAAAGTGATGTATAATTCTAATTAGAATCGAGCCAGAGTTAAGATATCCAACAGTTGGAATGTTTATTCACCCGCAACCTTCATTCAGAATGACATGTTGGGAAATATGATGATGGTACAAATATACCTTTTAAGTGTACCACCACAGTGACAAAGCCGTTAGTTCCTTTTAAGTGCAAAAATTAATGGTGGGTATTGAGGGTGTTACATTTCCCAGCAAGAAAACCAAAAATGTCACTCAAACAGAAGGGGGAACTAACAAAGAGTCACTGACCAACAGCCAAAACAAAACAGGTGGGGTTTTGAAAGACACGCATGGGGGTGTCCACTGAAGGTTGACTAGCATCAACTGGAACCTAAAAGACACCCACTATGAGCACACACTAAACTTGCCCAAGAAAAGGCAAACAAAAGAAAAACCCACGCCAAACTTAAAGACAGGAAGCAAACCAAAAAGGTGGAGCAAAACAAGATCAGGGAAATCAGATAAAGGATTATTTGTCTAGAAATCAAAATAGGGCGAGTCAACTAAAGGTGTTAACCCTCCACATCTATCCAGACAACTGGAGCACTGGGCCAGCCCCTCTTAAATAGCACCTGGGCCAGCACAGGTGAAACACCTTCCCACTAACAAGATGACAACCAGCACAGGTGTAACACATACCAATCGGTGTGCCTTACGTGCTAATAAGCTATACGTGCTAAAAGACAAACCTCAAAACATAAATGGAAAAACTAAAATCTGTAACAGGGTACGCAAAATAAGTTTGTACCCTGGGAAACAGAAATGTACCTTTTATATTCATAATATTGGGTACAAAAATGTACCATTATACTACATTATTCACACATGTACCCTAAAAGGTAGCGAACAGTACCAAGTGAGAGCATTATGTAGTACCTCTGAAGGTACATTATGTGTATATTGATATTTTTGTACCCCCAGGAACAATACTGTACCGTAACCGTAACCGTACCCCTATTTCTAGGAGTGTATGGAGGACGGTTCCGCATGACGTGCTGCATCTCAGTAGGCTCATTATGCTACAAAGCATAATCACTGGTTGTAAAACACAAATATCACTTTTAGAACATTACCTTGATGACGAAAATGGAACTGGGAGAAAGAGCTGCTATCGCTTTATGCAATGTTGCTCATATCAATTTGTGTGTGTGGTGTGTGCCTATAAATTGATCTGGGTGCAAATGTGTGTGCAATCCAAAGCAATAACCATCAAGCCCATATGAAAGCCACCAGATGACTGTTTGATTCAAGTAACAGCCAAAGATCACTACGATTCACTGGTGCAGCACAGAATTGTATGTACCGAATGATATACAGTGCCTTCAGAAAGTATTCACACCACTTGACTTTTTCCACATTTTGTTGTGTTACAGCCTGAATTTAAAATTGATTAAATTGAGATGTTGTGTCACTGATCAACACACAATACCCCATAATGTCAAAGTGGAATTATGTTTTTAGAAATGTTAACAAATTAATGAAAGATGAAAAGCTGAGTCAATAAGTATTCAACCTTTTTGCTATGGCAAGCCTAAATACGCCTAAATAAGTTCAGGATTAAAAATGTGCTTAACAAGTCACATAAATTGCAAGGACTCACTCTGTACCCGACGCATACAATTATCTGTATGATCAGTCTAGCAGTGAATTTCAAGCACAGTTTCAATCACCAAGACCAGGGAGGTTTTCCAATGGTTCAAAAGAAGTGAACCTATTGGTAGATTTAAAAAATAAAAGAAGCAGACATTGAATATCCTTTTGAGCATATATTAAATTATTAATTACACTTTGGAGGGTGTATCAATACACCCAGTCACTACAAAAGATACAGGCATCCTTCCTAACTCAGTTGCCAGTGAGGAAGGAAACCGCTCAGGGATTTCACCATGAGCCCTAAACAGTTACAGAGTTTAATGGCTGTGATAGGAGATAACTGAGAATTGATCAACAACATTGTAGTTACTCCACAATACTAACATAAATGACAGAGTGAAAAGAAGGAAGATTGTACAAAATAAAAATATTCCAAAACATGCATCCTTTTTGCAATAAGGCACTAAAGTAATACTGCAAAGAATGTTGCAAAGCGATTAACTTTTTGTCCTGAATACAAAGCATTATGTTTGGTGCCAATCCAATTCAACACATCACTGAGTACCACTCTTCATATTTTCAAGCATGATGGTGGGTCAGGCTTCCCCCCAAAATAAAAATAAATAAAAAAACATATAAAATAATGTATCTTTTGTCTCTCTGTGTTTCAAAATTTTGCTTCAATTCGCAAGAGTGTATCTCACCAGAGAAAGCATCCGAGCGAGAGAAACAGCGCCCCTCTGTCTCTGTATATGTAGCCCATCTATCTGATGCTGTCTGGTCAAAAATAGTATGACATTGTTGCTGCCTGTAGCATTGAATGCAAGGGAAGCAAGCAAGCATTTGGCCTCTCTTGATAATTTTTTAAATAAAATAATAGCCAATCAGCATTGAGCTAAACTGGGTGAGCTCAACTGTGAATGGTCCTGGCGCACCCAAAAAATGTGTAAAGGGAAGCCGGTTTGCATTTGGCTTCACACCAATCACATCACATCAAAATGTCATTGACAGAAAAAACGTTGTGTTGTTGTCCTCCGGTGGCTAGCTAGCGTAGCTAAAATTGTATTTTTCTTAAATTAGCCGTGGATGGAGATAGGGATTTGGACTTGTGGTTTTACCAATTTCTCCATACTGGCCAATGATTATAACAGTGATTCTGATCCAACCATAAATTCATACATTGTGCCCTTGGGACTGAGAGAATGGAAGTTCAATATGTAGTTAGATGTAGTAGGCTAATTTTAACTAGCTGACTCATCGTTGCCCATGAAAGGAAGTTAGGCTAGCTAGCAAGCATTTTAGCCTGGTAGCCGAGGACAACAAAGACTAAAAGGGTGTACTGTATGACAGAGTCATAGACTGTTTCGGCAACATGAAAGAGAGGAGGATGGCAATGGCAACATGTGTTTTCTATTTGCATGCACACGTACACACAGACACAGAAATCAGAACCATGGACAGCCACATCATATTTAGCTTACGTTGATTGGACTAAATTGTTTTTGGTATGTTTTAGTTGTCACTGTATTAGACTAAGCAGAGGTGATTTGATGATGTTGAAATGTTGAAGTTGAAATGGTGCTGGAATAGTGGAGGCAGCTCCTGTTTTCTTTGTGACTTGTGGTCACTCTCTGTGGTTTTAAATCAATAGTTGTTTAGTAGTCTGAAAATGACGGAAACATTATCTTGCTTGACCATGCGGTAGGTCATGTAACTGTTTGTTACATGCAACATGCTTTGTGGACTTCACCGGACAGAGGTTGCTCTCTGGTATTGTGATGAAACAAAGGTGTGGTTGAATTTATTCTGCCACTGTGTCTTCTTATTGTCTCAGCTTTAGGCCTACATATCACGGTGGCAAGGCATATGAACTAACAGGTTACAGAACAAACAACGCAATTATCACAAAACATCGGTAGATATGGCATTTTTTCCCTGGCTTGGCTTCCTCAGTGATTTTACCCACGTACCACTATTGCTTGTCATCGGCAAGGAATAGGGAGTTTTTTAAATAAAAAGAAACGGTATAGAGCTAAACACAGGCAAAATCCTAGAGGAAAACTTGGTTTGTTCTGCTTTTACCTTTCAGCAGGACAATTACCTAAAACACAAGGCCAAATATACACTGGAGTAGCTTACCAAGACGACATTGAATGTTCCTGAGTGGCCTAATTACAGTTTTGACTTAAATCGGCTTGAAAATCTATGGCAAGGCTTGAAAATGGCTGTCTAGCAATGATTAACAACCAACTTAACAAAGCTTGAAGAATTTTTAAAGAATAATAGGCAAATATTGGACAATCCAGGTGTGCAAAGCTCTTAGAGACTTACCCACAAAGACTCACAGCTGTAATCACTGGCAAGTTGATTGTAACGTGTTGACTCATGGGGTTGAATACTTCTCTAATCAAGATATATTAGTGTTATATTTTCCATAAATACATTTCTCTTCCACTTTGACAGAGTATTTTGTGTAGATCGTTGACAAAACATGACAAGTCAATCCATTTTAATCCCAACAAACAAATGTGGAAAAAGTCAACTGGTGTGAATACTCTCTGAAAGCACTGTAAAACTGCTTTTTTAATGGAACATAAGGTAGATAGGTTTACCTCAATATCAATAGAGTAAGTGTCACGGTTTCGGCCGAGGCTGCTCCTCCTCCTTGCTCGGGCAGGCTTCGGCGGTCGTCGTCCCCGGAGTACTAGCTGCCACCGTTGTATGTTTCGATGTTCGTTTGGTTTTGTCTAGTTGTTGTACACCTGTTCCCTGTTAGTGTGATTATGTACCCTTTATATGTTCCATTAGTTTGTCATGTGTTGTGTGTAATTGTTTTCACCTGTCGTTTGGTGCAGTGCTGTTTGCCAGTCGCTCATTTTGTACCGTCGCACTGTTGTTTTGTGCGCAGTCGGTTTTGGAGTGTTTTACGCACTGTGGCGTATTGTTCGCCTCCGGGTTGGTTAGACCCGTTTTGTTATTTTGGTTTATGCTAGTATAGTCTGGTTTGACTTAGCTCCTGTGTCCTGCATTTGATTCACACCACATCCGCATCAGAGTTCGCGACAGAATTACACACCTTAAGATGGAATCAGCAGGAGCAACAGCAGCACCTGAGTCGCTGGAGGAGCACGTCCGCGGCCAGGATGACCAGATCCGACAACTGGGGACCGCTCTGCAGGACGTCATCAACACCCTGCACCGATGGGAGTCCAGAGGGGTACCCACACCCCCACCTACCTTACCACCACCATCGGTCGGTCCGCCCGTCCCAGGCCCGGAACCCAGTGGGATTCGGCTCTCGCTCCCGAGGGCGTATGACGGCACAGCTGCCGGGTGTCAGGGGTTCCTCCTGCAGGTGGAGCTCTACCTGGCCACTGTACACCCGGTGCCCTCGGGACACGAGAGCGTTTCCGCCCTCATCTCCTGTCTCACGGGCAAGGCGTGGGAATGTGCCAACGCCGAGGGGAGGAGGATAGACGCCACCACCATCTCCTACGCGGAGTTCTCCCGTCGCTTCAAGGCCGTGTTCGACCATCCACCTGAGGGCAAAGCGGCGGGGGAGCGTCTATACTACCTCCGACAGGGGAGGAGGAGCGCACAGGCGTTCGCACTGGAGTTCCGGACTCTAGCGGCAGATGCAGGGTGGAATGAACGGGCCCTCATCGATCATTTTCGATGTAGCCTACGGGAGGACGTTCAGCGTGAGTTGGCCTGCAGGGACACCAATTTCACCTTCGACCAGTTGGTCGACATGTCCATCCGTCTGGACACCCTGCTGGCCACCCGTGGACGTCCCGAGTGTGGTCCGTCCATTCCATCCTCCAGCACCTCCGAGCCGAGCCCTATGGAGCTCGGGGGTGCTGGCGCTAGAGAGAGGAGGGCACACAATTGCGGCCGTGGAGGGCACACTGCGGCCAGGTGCTGGGGAGGGTCTCCAGGAGGAGGGGACAACAGGCCACGCACTGGGGAGCATTCCCAGGTGAGTAGACGCCCCACTTACCCAGAGCTCTCTGTTGTGCACTTTTGTATACCTGTTAGTTTTCCACAGGTTGCACCTCATTCCCAGCATAAGGCGCTAGTAGATTCAGGCGCAGCTGGGAATTTTGTTGATCGGAAGTTTTGTTTAGATTTAGGGATTCCCCTCCTGCCTGTTGACGATCCTTTTCCCGTTCATGCTTTAGATAGCCGCCCGTTGGGGTCGGGGTTGATTAGGGAAGTCACAGCACCACTTAGGATGTGTACGCAGGGGGTCATGAGGAGACTATTCAGCTATATCTGATCGACTCCCCTGCGTACCCGGTGGTGCTGGGAATTCCCTGGTTAAGTACCCATAACCCTGCCATTTCGTGGCAACAGAGAGCTCTCAAGGAGTGGTCTGCTCAGTGTGAGGGGCGATGTCTGGGTGTTTCCGTGGGGGCGACCTCGGTGGAAAGTCCAAACCAAGTGCCCGCATTGCACATTCCACATGAATATGGGGATTTGGCACTTGTGTTCAGTAAAGCGAGGGCGACGCAGCTGCCTCCTCACAGACAGGGGGATTGTGCGATAGACCTCCAGGCAGGAGCAGCGCTCCCACGGAGCCACGTGTATCCCTTGTCTCAAGAGGAGAGAAAGGCTATGGAGACTTACATAGCCGAATCCTTGAGACAGGGATACATACGGCCCTCCACTTCCCCTGCGTCCTCGAGCTTCTTTTTTGTGAAGAAAAAAGATGGAGGGTTGCGCCCGTGCATTGATTACCGTGGTATCAATCAGATTACTGTGAAGTACAGTTATCCACTCCCTCTGATTGTGACCATGACGGAGTCATTGCACGGAGCGCGGTTTTTCACAAAACTGGATCTCAGGAGCGCGTATAACTTGGTGCGCATTAGGGAGGGCGACGAATGGAAAACAGCATTTAGTACAACTTCGGGTCATTACGAGTATCTCGTCATGCCATACGGGTTGATGAATGCTCCGTCAGTCTTCCAATCCTTCGTGGATGAGATCTTCCGGGATATGCAGGGGCAAGGGGTGGTCGTGTACATTGATGACATTCTAGTGTACTCTTCTACCCGAGCTGAGCATGTAGCCCTAGTGCGTCGTGTATTGAGGAGGCTGTTGGAGCACGACCTGTATGTCAAGGCAGAGAAATGTCTGTTTTTCCAGGAGTCGATCTCCTTTTTGGGTTATCGGTTGTCCGCGTCAGGGGTGAAGATGGAGGTGGACCGTGTGTCAGCCGTGCGTAATTGGCAAACCCCAACCACTGTTAAAGAGGTGCAGCAGTTCTTGGGCTTTGCGAATTACTACCGGAGGTTTATCCTGGGTTTTGGACAGGTGGCAGCTCCCATAACGTCCCTTCTGAAGGGTGGTCCGGTGCGTCTGCAGTGGACAGCTGAGGCGGACAGGGCTTTTGGGAAACTGAAGGACCCGTTTACTTCGGCTCCGGTGCTGGCGCATCCGGATCCCGCCTTACCCTTTCAGGTTGAGGTGGACGCGTCAGAGGCCGGTATAGGGGCCGTTCTCTCTCAACGGTCCGGCACGCCACCTAAACTCCGCCCCTGTGCTTTCTACTCTAAAAAGCTCAGCCCGGCGGAGCGAAATTATGACGTCGGGGACAGGGAGCTGTTAGCTGTGGTACAGGCCCTTAAGGTGTGGAGGCATTGGCTTGAGGGGGCTCAACACCCTTTCCTCATTTTGACTGACCATCGGAACCTGGAGTACATCCGGGCAGCTAGGAGACTGAACCCTCGCCAGGCTCGGTGGAACATGTTTCTAGCCAGGTTCGTATTTAAGATCACGTACATCCCTGGGTCCCAGAACAGTAAGGCAGACGCTCTGTTCCGGCGGTATGACACAGAGGAGAGGTTCGTTGAGCCTACTCCCATACTACCGGCGTCTTGTCTAGTGGCACCGGTTGTGTGGGAGGTCGATGCTGAAATCGAGCGGGCGTTGCGTGCCGACCCTAGCCCTCCACAGTGTCCTGTGGGTCGGACGTACGTTCCGCTCGAGGTTCGAGATCGACTCATTTACTGGGCTCACACGTCACCCTCCTCTGGACATCCGGGTATTGGCCGGACAGTGCACTGTCTTAGCACTAAGTACTGGTGGCCAACGTTAGCCAGGGATGTGAGGGTTTATGTCTCCTCCTGCTCGGTGTGCGCCCAGTGTAAGGCGCCCAGACACTTGCCCAGTTACAACCCCTGCCCGTTCCACAACGACCCTGGTCCCACCTCTCGGTGGATTTTGTGACAGACCTTCCCCCCTCTCAGGGGAATACCACCATCCTGGTCGTTGTGGACCGGTTCTCTAAGGCCTGTCGTCTCCTCCCTATGTCGGGTCTTCCTACTGCCCTACAGACCGCTGAGGCACTATTTACCCACGTCTTCCGGCATTACGGTGTACCCGAGGATATAGTGTCTGATCGAGGCCCCCAGTTCACCTCCCGAGTCTGGAGAGCGTTCATGGAGCGTTTGGGGGTCTCGGTGAGCCTTACCTCGGGGTACCACCCGGAGAGCAATGGGCAGGTAGAACGAGTGAACCAGGATGTGGGTAGGTTTCTGAGGTCGTATTGCCAGGACCGGCCGGAGGAGTGGGCTAGGTACATTCCCTGGGCAGAGATGGCCCAAAACTCTCTCCGACACTCCTCCACCAACCTAACCCCTTTCCAATGTGTGTTAGGGTACCAGCCGGTTCTGGCACCATGGCAGCAGAGCCAGATCGAGG
This sequence comes from Coregonus clupeaformis, assembly GCF_020615455.1. Lineage (NCBI taxonomy): Eukaryota > Metazoa > Chordata > Actinopteri > Salmoniformes > Salmonidae > Coregonus > Coregonus clupeaformis. The sequence goes on from NC_059202.1 coordinate 22,320,938, forward strand.
CCCCTGCGGTGGATGAGTGGGTGAGGCGCTCGGAGGAGACGTGGAACGCTGCACACGTCCATCTGCAGCGGGCCATCCGTCGACACAAGGCGAGCGCCGATCTCCACCGCAGTGAGGGGCCGGTGTACGCACCTGGAGATCGAGTCTGGCTCTCGACCAGAAACCTGCCCCTCCGCCTGCCCTGCCGGAAGCTGGGTCGGCGGTTTGTGGGGCCTTTTAAAGTCCTGAGAAGATTGAACGAGGTGTGTTATAGGTTACAACTGCCTATTGAGTATAAGAATATTAACCCCTCGTTCCATGTGTCTCTTCTCAGGCCGGTGGTAGCTGGTCCACTCCAGGAAGGTGAGATAGGAGAGACTCCTCCGCCCCCACTGGACATCGAGGGGGCTCCGGCGTACACCGTTGGGTCCATCTTGGACTCGAGACGTCGGATGGGGGGTCTCCAGTATCTCGTGGAGTGGAAGGGGTACGGCCAGGAGGAACGGTGCTGGGTGCCGCGGAGGAACATCCTAGACCCGTCTCTCCTGTCGGAGTTCCACCGGGGGCACCCCGCGCGCCCGGCTCCGCGTCCTCCTGGTCGTCCCCGAGGCTGGGGTCGGCGCACGGCTGGAGCCGCGCGTCAAGGGGGGGGTACTGTCACGGTTTCGGCCGAGGCTGCTCCTCCTCCTTGCTCGGGCAGGCTTCGGCGGTCGTCGTCCCCGGAGTACTAGCTGCCACCGTTGTATGTTTCGATGTTCGTTTGGTTTTGTCTAGTTGTTGTACACCTGTTCCCTGTTAGTGTGATTATGTACCCTTTATATGTTCCATTAGTTTGTCATGTGTTGTGTGTAATTGTTTTCACCTGTCGTTTGGTGCAGTGCTGTTTGCCAGTCGCTCATTTTGTACCGTCGCACTGTTGTTTTGTGCGCAGTCGGTTTTGGAGTGTTTTACGCACTGTGGCGTATTGTTCGCCTCCGGGTTGGTTAGACCCGTTTTGTTATTTTGGTTTATGCTAGTATAGTCTGGTTTGACTTAGCTCCTGTGTCCTGCATTTGATTCACACCACATCCGCATCAGAGTTCGCGACAGTAAGGAGATGCAGCAAAGCTTGAGAGAGCAGGGGCTTGGCAACAGGCACCTTGAACAACACTAGGTTACTAGGGCTATACAGGCGAGGCAATCAATAGTGCTCTCAGGAGGGAGGTGTCTACAACACGCTGCTGAAGCCTTAAAACCAGCCCGCATGTCATGACTTCCTCCGAAGCTGCCTCCTCTCCTGGTTCGGGCAGGCTTCGGCGTTCGTCATCACCGGCCTTCTAGCCACTGCCGCTCCTCATCTCATCATTCCATTTGTTTTGTCTTGTCAATTACACACACCTGGTTCATATTGCCCTCATTAGTACGTGTTTAAGTGTTCCCTCTGCCCCGTTGTCCTTGTGGGTGATTGTTCATTGTGAGGATTAGTAGCTCGGTTGAGCTCAGTATTTTGTATTGCCGGTGTATTTTCCCAGTGTGCATGTTTGTTCCAGTGCGCCTGTTTTGCGCACTGGACTGGTTACGTTGGATTACGGAATAAACTCTGTATACTGTGATTTACCCTCCTGCGCCTGACTCCTTCAAATCACGCATCACACCCATAACCCATCCGCAACCGCTATATGTGATAAAGGTCTGCACCCGACCCAGGCCCGCAAATATAGCAAATATAGAAAATGTGCTGTACAGTCAGAGATGGCAGAATGATTTTTTGACAGGCCTATGTTTCTGCTTATAATTTCCGACATTTTGTTAGGCTATTTGTGAGTCAACTTGTCTATAATTAGATAGGTATGCATGCAGCTTCTCTTCTCTCATTACTTGTTGCCCTAGAAGACTAAATAAACTCTTGCTCACCAGAATAATGTCATACATTGATAGAATGAATGCTTTAATCTAGCTGACGTTGGTAAAGTTTGTTCTCTTCCTATTTCATATCTGCTTCTCTCACACAGCAAATACGTTTAGGGACCGGGTAGAAAATGCAATAACAAAGAAAAAAAATCTGGAAAGATGTTCCATGCAAAATGTCCAAATGACATCAGTTTGACTAGTTTTAAGGAAATTAAAAGCCGGTAAAACGACCCAACATGTTTTTGATAAGATTTCAGTTCAGTTTGGATGCATATTTTATGTGGTTGAAATACTATCAGCTTTTATGACGCTGATAAAGATAGCACCTTTATAGACGGTCCCTAACCACGCATTCATTCTCTCAAGATGCTGAAATAAATAAATCATATTTCTCCACTCCTGTTCGTGAGTTAAAATGTACATTTGGTGCATAATTTTACTGCAACAAATGCTTAATATTATATTAGGCTATGTGAGAGGTTATAGACTTACTGTCAGTGTCCAGATTTCAGTTAGTCTACTATTCCATTTAGGTTAACCCATCTGAACAGTACAGTTCCCTTGATGTGCCATTTGGAGTCCCCGTCTTGTGACTGTCTAATTTGTATAGCGCCTCACAATCATAGTGCTATCATCCTCTTTTAACACTTCACCAAATCTTTCCCAAACATTAGACTACTGTTCTGGCCCTCCCTTCTATAACATTAGACTACTGTTCTAACCCTCCCTTCTATAACATTAGACTACTGTTCTGGCCCTCCCTTCTATAACATTACACTACTTTTCTGGCCCTCCCTTCTATAACATTAGACTACTGTTCTGACCCTCCCTTCTATAACATTAGACTACTGTTCTGACCCTCCCTTGTATAACATTAGACTACTGTTCTGGCCCTCCCTTCTATAACATTAGACTACTGTTCTGACCCTCCCTTCTATACCATTAGACTACTGTTCTGACCCTCCCTTCTATACCATTAGACTACTGTTCTGGCCCTCCCTTCTATAACATTAGACTACTGTTCTGGCCCTCCCTTCTATAACATTAGACTACTGTTCTAACCCTCCCTTCTATAACGTTAGACTACTGTTCTGACCCTCCCTTCTATAACATTAGACTACTGTTCTGACCCTCCCTTGTATAACGTTAGACTACTGTTCTGACCCTCCCTTCTATAACATTAGACTACTGTTCTGACCCTCCCTTGTATAACGTTAGACTACTGTTCTGACCCTCCCTTCTATAACATTAGACTACTGTTCTGGCCCTCCCTTCTATAACATTAGACTACTGTTCTGACCCTCCCTTGTATAACATTAGACTACTGTTCTGACCCTCCCTTCTATAACATTAGACTACTGTTCTGGCCCTCCCTTCTATAACATTAGACTACTGTTCTGGCCCTCCCTTCTATAACATTAGACTACTGTTCTAACCCTCCCTTCTATATCATTAGACTACTGTTCTGACCCTCCCTTCTATAACATTAGACTACTGTTCTGGCACTCCCTTCTATAACATTAGACTACTGTTCTGGCCCTCCCTTCTATAGCATTAGACTACTGTTCTGGCCCTCCCTTCTATAACATTAGACTACTGTTCTAACCCTCCCTTCTATAACATTAGACTACTGTTCTGGCCCTCCCTTCTATAACATTACACTACTGTTCTGAACCTCCCTTCTATAACATTAGACTACTGTTCTAACCCTCCCTTCTATAACATTAGACTACTGTTCTGACCCTCCCTTCTATCACATTAGACTACTGTTCTGGCCCTCCCTTCTATAACATTAGACTACTGTTCTGACCCTCCCTTCTATAACATTAGACTACTGTTCTGGCCCTCCCTTCTATAACATTAGACTACTGTTCTGGCCCTCCCTTCTATAACAATACACTACTGTTCTGACCCACCCTTCTATAACATTAGACTACTGTTCTAACCCTCCCTTCTATAACTTTAGACTACTGTTCTGGCCCTTCCTTCTATAACATTAGACTACTGTTCTGACCCTCCCTTCTATAACATTAGACTACTGTTCTGACCCTCCCTTCTATAACATTAGACTACTGTTCTGACCCTCCCTTCTATAACATTAGACTACTGTTCTGACCCTCCCTTCTATAACATTAGACTACTGTTCTGACCCTCCCTTCTATAACATTACGCTACTGTTCTGACCCTCCCTTCTATAACATTACACTACCGTTCTGACCCTCCCTTCTATAACATTAGACTACTGTTCTGACCCTCCCTTCTATAACATTACGCTACTGTTCTAACCCTCCCTTCTATAACATTACACTACTGTTATGGCCCTCCCTTCTATAACATTACACTACTGTTCTGGCCCTCCCTTCTATAACATTAGACTACTGTTCTGGCCCTCCCTTCTATAACATTAGACTACTGTTCTGGCCCTCCCTTCTATAACATTAGACTACTGTTCTGGCCCTCCCTTCTATAACATTACACTACTGTTCTGGCCCTCCCTTCTATAACATTAGACTACTGTTCTGACCCTCCCTTCTATAACATTAGACTACTGTTCTGACCCTCCCTTCTATAACAATAGACTACTGTTCTGACCCTCCCTTCTATAACATTAGACTACTGTTCTGGCCCTACCTTCTATAACATTAGACTACTGTTCTGGCCCTCCCTTCTATAACATTAGACTACTGTTCTGACCCTCCCTTCTATAACATTAGACTACTGTTCTGGCCCTCCCTTCTATAACATTAGACTACTGTTCTGACCCTCCCTTCTATAACATTAGACTACTGTTCTGGCCCTCCCTTCTATAACATTAGACTACTGTTCTGACCCTCCCTTCTATAACATTAGACTACTGTTCTGGCCCTCCCTTCTATAACATTAGACTACTGTTCTGACCCTCCCTTCTATAACATTAGACTACTGTTCTGACCCTCCCTTCTATTTATTTTAAACTCTCCATTTTGCAGCTTTTCTTATTAATTAAACTCAGACATTGCCCTTTTTGCCTCAGTGGATCAACGTTAACTTTTTCTGCCCACGTTTCCAAAAGCATTTGTCAGTTGGTGTGTATTTGGCATGCTACAGTTAGGCCCAATAGGTTAGGCTACATGCTAACGCCAGATACCAATAGGTTAGGCTACATGCTAACGCCAGATACCAATAGGTTAGGCTACATGCAAACGCCAGATACCAATAGGTTAGGCTACATGCTAACACCAGATACCAATAGGTTAGGCTACATGCTAACGCCAGATACCAATAGGTTAGGCTACATGCTAACGCCAGATACCAATAGGTTAGGCTACATGCTAACGCCAGATACAAAGAATGAAAGAAAAACCTCCATGTAACCTATAGGTATGAACTGCACAAGAATTAGACATTTATGGATTTTTTATGCATTGTTTTGTCTTTATTCAACCCACCCGCCACCCACCCGCCTTTCATCCACACAATATTTCATGACCCTAAACCCGCCCGCCCCGCAGATATAACCGCAGGGACTGCGGGTTATGTGTCAACTTGCACATCACTAATGTGATAATGTCACGTTGTATAATGATAGAAGACAGGTGTAGGAATACGTAATAGGGTTTTTTATTTCTCTACCCAACATAAGGTACGTCATGAAAAAAATGACGGGGACCAAGCCCAAAACAAACACGTGTATATATAACACAGGGATGTAACCCAAACAAAAGAGCGAGGTGTAACCCTCTAAATAATACACGGGACGAGACCCGTAATAACAAGTGCACAACTACACGTTATGTAAACTGTAATGCAATGTACAGTAACACGTAGCACGAACGCAACAGGGCACAGGTACTCACGAGACCAACGGGACAATAATCGACAAGGACAATGGGGAACAGAGGGCACATATATACACATACTAATCAGGGGGAATGGGAACCAGGTGTCTGTAATGAGACAAGACAGTCCGGGGTTGGTGGTAATGAACCAGATCAGTGACGCCTAGAAGGCCGGTGACATAGACCTCCGGAGCTGGTGAACGGAATGAGCAGCAGTACCGGGGGGGATCCGTGACAGATAGTAATAATTCACACAGGATTTAAAGACAAAGGGATCTAAAAACAACTTATCGTTCTAGTGTCCAAATGTACTACAAAGTGTAAATAGGATAATTTGTCATAAAGTCAGTCTCATCCAAAACGGAGATTTGTGAGATGATACAAAAGAATTGTAAACCCTGATGAAGACAGCTCGTCTGTCCAAACGTTGGTTATTAGGTTATTCTATTATTGCATCTGACCTCCTAGAGTGTGAGACTCTCCTTTTCTTTTTCAAGTGTTCTACTCCGTCAGCCAGCACCTCGCCTAAATAGGTGTGCGTTTCTTTCGCCTCCATGGAAACAATTGTATGTCAGGGAATGAAGGGTACTGTAACAGTTTTCCAGGGTTGGATTTATTTTAATCCTGCCCACAGCTGGCAGCAGTCAAGTTATCTTAAATTCGGAGCGCAACTGCACACGACCCAATCTTAATGCTCATGGTCAATTTGGTTTGACATTCGATATCCCTATGGGGTCCATCAGTAAATTACACAATGTACATAGGACAATATTTTAAAAGGTCAATAGCTAAAACTTGACTTAAAAACCTCAAATCAACTATACATTTTAGAAATTCATATAAAAATATTGAAAGCATCTAAAATATGTGCAACATGAAAACATTGTCCCATTTACATTCTGTAATTTATTGACAGGCTGTCCAAAGAGACAGGCTATCCAAAACCAAACCAACTTTGCCACGGTTGAGCACCAGCCAGCTGAAGCTAATTGGCGAAATAATTTCACTAACTCTTCCAAACCTGCGAACACACACATGAAAACCACACCCCGAAACCAACTCACGTTTGAATTCAGTCGGACGCTAGCATTTCTTAATGAACCAAATCTAAAACGAGTCCAAATCAAGAAATGCAGTCTCCCTTTAAGCTATAAACTGCACCTGTTGGAAAACTATGACTCACGTAAAAAAAATAGTGTCAGTATGGGAGAGTTCTAAGTTGAACTAAAGGGTTAGTTGAGCCTCCCCCTGTTTCTAGGAAACCATACACAACATGATCCAAGTGACCAAATATTTAGGAAGAGGCCATCATTTCATGGAGTCTTGTGAAAGAAGAAACCACAAGGAAAAATTGTCAAAAAAAGTATTTTCACAAAGTAGATATTTATAAGATAGTTTTATACATAAGTTGGGGTCTCTATAAGCTTCAATATGAGGTCCTAAACTTTGCATGAAAGTGCATCCTTGTAGCTGTGTGGGCTAATGTAGTACAAATGTTTGCCGTGGGAAAAGTTGAGCCAATGGCCATGGGGTAAGTTGAGCCAATGGCCATGGGGTAAGTTGAGCCAATGGCCATGGGGTAAGTTGAGCCGATGGCCATGGGGTAAGTTGAGCCGATGGCCATGGGTTAAGTTGAGCCAATGGCCATGGGTTAAGTTGAGCCAATGGCCATGGGTTAAGTTGAGCCAATGGCCATGGGGTAAGTTGAGCCAATGGCCATGGGGTAAGTTGAGCCAATGGCCATGGGGTAAGTTGAGCCAATGGCCATGGGGTAAGTTGAGCCAATGGCCATGGGGTAAGTTGAGCCAATGGCCATGGGGTAAGTTGAGCCAATGGCCATGGGGTAAGTTAAGCCAATGGCCACCATACCCATACCCCATTTAGTCTGTTTTATGCATAATATGCATAGTATTTTTGCAATGTGTCATGCATATGAACTTAATATAGCACATTTTTATTGTTACAAACCAGACATCTTCATGGCCAGGGTATACAAATGTAAAACAAGCAAAGGTCTGCCCACCTTGATGTTCTTGAGAGAGCAACCAAGGAAGTAAGAGAAGGGAAGAAGTCTAGCAGAGCAGCAGCACGGGATGAAAACATCTACTGATTGACACTGAAGACGTACACTGACAAAAAGAAAACAAACATGTACCTGGGTGAAAGAGAGGCTATGATAGAGTAGCAGAGGAACACAAGGTCTTATCTGATGACATGGAGTTTGAGCATAATAAACATATCAAGAATCTTGCGGACCAGTTTCATTGGTTTAGTGGCCTCAAATGCAGAAAACTTGCCTACGAATTGCCATATCGAAACAACATCCCTATCCCAGACAACTGGTGAGGAAATGGAAGGGTAAGTGATATTGTGATGTTCATACTGATACTGTAAAATTGCACATCCATTGTTTATTTAACTAGGATGATATACAGTGGGTATACAAATGGACATCATCCTCTTACAGCTCTATGCTCACTCTACCTAGTTGTATATAATGCTCACTCTACCTAGTTTTATATAATGCTCACTCTACCTAGTTTTATATAATGCTCACTCTACCTAGTTTTATATAATGCTCACTCTACCTAGTTTTATATAATGCTCACTCTACCTAGTTTTATATAATGCTCACTCTACCTAGTTGTATATAATGCTCACTCTACCTAGTTTTATATAATGCTCACTCTACCTAGTTTTATATAATGCTCACTCTACCTAGTTTTATATAATGCTCACTCTACCTAGTTTTATATAATGCTCACTCTACCTAGTTTTATATAATGCTCACTCTACCTAGTTGTATATAATGCTCACTCTACCTAGTTTTATATAATGCTCACTCTACCTAGTTTTATATAATGCTCACTCTACCTAGTTTTATATAATGCTCACTCTACCTAGTTGTATATAATGCTCACTCTACCTAGTTTTATATAATGCTCACTCTACCTAGTTGTATTAACTCTGCTGTTTGTATTCTGTCTCTAAATGGTGTCTATCAATAGCAGCACCATACAAGTTAAATTCTGTGCAAATGTACTTGGCCAATAAAGGTGATTCCGATATTTAACAGAGATATCTATATCTGAATGTAGGCATGCATTTAAGCTATACAATATACCACACACCCAATCCATGAATTAAACTTTGACCTACCAGCACCAGCACCAACTGTCACAGGATACCACCACCCGCTTACCTCATGCTGTGTTTTCAGAACTGTTATGTTGACATGAAATCAGATTCTTTCCAGGGATACACAGCATCCTGAAATATACTGTATGTAGATATCTTAGAAAGAATACTATATTTCCATTGACGTAGTGATACTGAATGTAAAAAGAATGGCTCAGCTTACCCCACTCTCCCCTATAAGTATGGATGGTGCACCTCCTGACGGGTCAGTGGTGCAGTTGGCAAGGTCTGAGATATCTCCCTGGTCATCCCCAAAGCCAACACCTCCTTTGGCCGCCATTCCTTCCAGTTCTCTGCTGCCAATGACTGGAACAAATTGCAAAAATCTGTGAAGCTGGAGACACTTATCTCCCTCACTAACTTTAAGCGTCAGTTGTCAGAGCAGCTTACCGATCACTGCACCTGTACACAGCCCATCTGAAATTAGCCCGCCCAACTACCTCATCCCTATATTGTTATTTATTTTGCTCATTTGTACCCCAGTATCTCTATTTGCACATCATCTCTTGCACATCTATCATTCCAGTGTTAATACGAATTGTAATTATTTTGCACTATAGCCTATTTATTGCCTTACCTCCATAACTTGCTACATTTGCACACACTGTATATATATTTTTTTTTTTCTGTTGTATTTTTGACTTTGTTTTGTTTTACCCCATATGTAACTCTGTGTTGTTGTTTTTATCGCACTGCTTTGCTTTATCTTGGCCAGGTCGCAGTTGTAAATGAGAACTTGTTCTCAACTGGCTTACCTGGTTAAATAAAGGTGAAATAAAAATAAAATAAAAAAAAAGGTCTGAGATTAACTGAAAAAAGTGGGGGGAAAAACGGGTTGAATTATACAAATACTGTAGGTTACCTCTGCTTGGGAACAATTTACATTGAATTGGGAATGCTCAACACCATCAATTGAGCATATTTTTGGAAAACTTGCCAAATGCATCAACCTTTACTGTGGGTAAGACAACTTTTGTGTGTGCAGTGTACATAGGGCTTACTTCCACCATTCCTAGGCATCATTTTAACACACAAAGCAAACCAGTGATAATTGCGCAAGTAGAAAGTGAGGGAGAGGTGTGGAGGATGTATGTTAGGTGCTGCGAGCCTGCTATATTTGCGCTCTGAGTGCCTCTGCAGGGCCGGGAGTCATGAAATCACACAGGCAGGTCACAGAACACAGATTACATGCTAACAGCAGCCAGATTACACCACGGAAACACTCAAGCTGTGAAGCTATCTTTGCCGCCCTGCCGTTCTTCCCGTACAGAGAGCTCCTCCGCCAACCCGGCTTCTCCATCACACGTCCCCCTCTGCCGCCTCTTAGTTATCCCACTTTGCTAATCCATTCTTTCTGCTTCCGGCTACGCTTTGGAAAGGAAGAAGAAATAGCTAATGTAACATGTTTCAAGATACGCAGTAACTATATTAACTATAGACCCATGTTAGCACTGAATTCGGACAGAAATGTCCACTAGACCGTGTGGGCTTATATAACATCAGAGGGGTACAGTACAGCAGATGACAGTTGGGCGCTGGCATTACCGCAGTTGGAAAATAAACCACCGAGCGCCTCGTCTATAATAGCATCTCCATGTTGCTGAGCTCCTGATTCAGAGAAGCAGAGGAACCTATGGGACTTCATCATCAGCAGTGAAATGAGCCTGTGAGCTCTGTGACCGCATCACTTTCATCATCTTTGTCATCCATCTATCCCTACTTCCTACAGCGTGAACGCGGGCTGATCAACCTTTTTAATTACAATGAAACACACATCCAAGTTGGAGCAAGATAATACAATCACATTCAAATATTGGACATGACAAACCTAATACGTTTTTCTACATATGACACCTAATTATTTTCCCAGCCTAACGTGTGGAAGAATCTTAACCCTTATAGCCGTGATGCACAGTGCCCATGGAATGAGAGACGTGCCTTTTGTGCTGGTGAATCTCCTATTTAGAAAAGTTAACAAATACGAATGCCCCCCATTTCATTTAAATTGATTAAAAACCTAGCATAGCCTTCCCTCAATGAAGGCTGTTTTTTTTGTCCTGCCCAATGCATTCGCCAAATAGCAGCCTATCACTAAATGGTTTGGCTCATGAGACTGCTTTGTAATAAATATGAATCACCAAAGTTTTATTAAAATATTACGTTTGGGAGCAGCAAAACAGTGAGCAAATGTGATTTGTAAGATCCTTCCATGATGTTTATAAAACATATTTGGGAGCAGTATAACCATGAGTGGACATTCCCCCTTTCTCTTTATATTGGATCTTTATCCAGCTCCTGTGAAAAGTTTGGATGTGCGTAAAAGCCTCCATAGTCTACCTTAATATTATATGCCCAAGGGGAGCAATTATCGTGTAACTGTATTTAAACATAGCCCATTCAAAACAAGTTGTTTCATTTTTATTCGAATTTTACTAGCAATAGTGAATTTAATGTTTGGCATGTCCATGGCTCAGACATGGCAGACATAATCCAATTTATATAGTCCTAGACTCATCGAGAACCAGGCTTCCCTAAACGGGAATGTCCATGGCACAAAATCAGCTAAAAAAAGGGTGGGAACCCGATGTCAATCAGTGATGCCTCCCAACACGTCAAACCAATCAAATGCCTTGCTTGGGCGGAGGCGCTCACTAGATTAGTGTCATAGTTGCAACAGTGCTTGAGAATGGCTGTGAAATCGCAGATTTTAAAACCCCATCAAAATATGTTGATGTATGCTGTGTTTGTGGTGAACCGTATGCCTGGAACAGTGACAAACATAACCTTTTGCAAGGTAAATTGTCTTTATTGAGACCAGACCACACACAGGCTTTATAAGAGATAATGATTTGACACCTGGCAGGTTATACCCAAGCTTCCAGAACTTCCAAATAAACCTGTTGCACAAAATTGGACTATGAGGAACAAGTTGTGGATCAGCAACCACAAACTGAACTTACACCGTGAGAAGAACAAACTGTCCGCTCGTTTGGATCGCAGACAGAGGCACAAACGTTGACAGTTGATTTCAGCTGTAGTGCTGAGACCTTAGAAGGGAAATTGTTATCTTAAATGCCAAAGTTAGAGAAGTAATGAAGGAAAGAGGAAAGAAGACATACTCACAAAAACAAATTGTATTTACTTTTGTAACATTACATTATTTGTTGAATTTATTAGTGTAATTACTTGTATTTACAATGGTATGTACTGTTAACATTCTTCCTGTTGATGCTGTCTGAAACCTTGTATATGAATACATTTTATGGGCTGTGATTTATACACTGTACAAGACCAGTAATACAACTGCTATAGCCTTTTCCCAATTCTCTGGGCCAACACTGTGAGGAAAGCCCACACTTTTTCTGTTTTGAAAGTTGTGTCAAGTTTATAGTAGTACACTTTGTTACTTATTTCATCCGAAAAAGGCAACTACAAATTAATTTACAATGCAGTCATACAGTCCACTGAGCATTGATGGTCTCCAACTCTGGATTATTGATTGAAGTCAAGTGAAGGAGAAAAGTGAGAGATTCAAAAATGCACTTTATGAACACGTAACTATGGGTGACAGGTCACATCTTGGCCCACTCTACACTTTAGATAACTGAAAATGAGTATTAGAACAAAGCTTTAACCTAAATGATTTATTTACAGTGTGTGTGTGGCATACAGTACATTATACTATTCCATACAGCTCAATGGTAAAAGATCCTGGTACACAACAATAATATCCTAGACTACATACTGTAAAGGACAGATCGACATTTACTGGGGGTAGGGTGTGGTACAAAATAGGGGAGGGTTGTCAAACTTTTTCTGTTGCTTTGGGTAGGGTTGTGTGGCTTTTTGGGGGCACAGAGGAGGGTAGTGTGTTTTTTCCCTGGTTTACATTTGCTCTTCTGCTCATATTTTCCCTATAAATATTGACTTCACTTACTTTTGATATTACCCTAATAAAGTTTAGAAACATTTGTGAAGGTTTGGTTTGGTGTGGCTATTATTAAGCTTTAGCTACTGCAGGCCTGTGATATGAAGGCAGTGAGCCCCGGCGCTCCAACTGACTCCGACAGTTGGACTTGAGGTGAGGAAGACTGTTTCACGGCTACCAGAGTTACTCCTGTAATCTAACAACAAGGAATAGTGTGTTTGTAATTTGTTATAGGTTGTTTTTTGTGGCTCACTATGCCAATATCCCTTGTTTATTTATGGTCGCTGGCTGCGCCAGGTTGGATCTGAATACATACGGATGTCCATTGCATTTCTCAAATGTCCGGTAAATTAAAATCTTCCGGTAAATAAAGATTTTCCTAAAGGAAATTCTGAAATGGTGTGACACTCTGGCTCCGGGACTTTTATATTTGAGCCAGGGTGTATTTGTTTTGTTGGGGTTTGGTTTGGTTATGTTGGAATTTGGGTGTATTTCTATGTTTGCAGTTCTGTGGGGTTTATTTCTAGGTTTGGTCGATGACTCCCAATCGGAGGTAACGAGTGTCAGCTGTCGGCTCGTTATCTCTGATTGGGAGCCATATTTATTCTGATTGTTTTCCTGTGGGAATTGTGGGTTTTTGTTCCAGGTTCAGTCATAGTCACTGTAGGACTTCACTATCGTCATTTGTTTGTTGTTTTCGTGGTTGCTTTTATTTAAATAAAGTCATCATGTTCACTCCACGCGCTGCGTATTGGTCCGTTTCCTCAGACGATCGTGACAGAAAAACCCACCATAAAAGGACCAAGCAGCGTGTCAAGCGGCAACAGGACCTACCTACACAGGAGTTATGGACGCCTATCAAGGATTCATGGACTTGGGAGGAGATACTGGATGGAAAGGGTCCTTGGGCACAACCGGGAGAATATCGCCGCCCTCGTGAAGAGCTGGAGGCAGCTAAAGCCGAGAGGAGGTGGTATGAGGAGGCAGCACGGAGTCGAGGCTGGAAGCCCGTGGGTACTACCCAAAAATTTCTTGGGGGGGGGCTAAAAGGGAGTGTGGCGAAGTCAGGTAGGAGACCTGCGCCTACTCCCTGGACTGACCGTGGAGAGCGAGTACGGGCAGACACCGTGTTACGCAGTAGAGCGCATGGTGTCTCCTGTACGCGTGCATAGCCCGGTTCGGTACATTCCAGCTCCACGTATCGGCCGGGCTAGTTTGAGCGTTGAGCCGGATGTCATGAAGCCGGCCCCACGCATCCGGTCACCAGTGCGTCTCCTCGGGCCGGCTTACATGGCACCAGCCTTACGCATGGTGTCCCCGGTTCGCCTACATAGCCCGGTGCGGGTTATTCCACCTCCCTGTACTGGTCAGGCGACGGGGAGCATACAACCAGGTAAGGTTGGTCAGGCTCAGTGCTCAAGGGAGCCAGTACGCCTGCACGGTCCGGTATTTCCGGCGCCACCTCCTGTCTCCAGTCCAGTACCACCAGTGCCTACACCACGCACTAAGCCTCCTGTGTGTTCCCCGAGTCCTGTGCGTCCTGTTCCTGCTTCCCGCACTAGCCCTGAGATGCGTGTCCTCAGCCCGGTACCTCCAGTTCCGGCACCACGCATCAGGCCTACGGTGCGTCCCCAGGGTCCAGTATGCCCTGTTGCTGCTCCCCGCACTAGCCCTGAGATGCGTGTCCTCAGCCCGGGACCACCAGTTCCGGCACCACGCACTAGGCCTTATGTGCGTCCCCAGGGTCCAGCATGCCCTGTTCCTTCTCCCCGCACTAGCCCTGAGATGCGTGTCCTCAGCCCGGGACCACCAGTTCCGGCACCACGCACCAGGCCTATAGTGCGTCTCGGCCGGCCAGAGTCTGCCGTCTGCCCAACGGCGCCTGAACTGCCCGTCTGCCCAACGGCGCCTGAACTGCCCGTCTGCCCAACGGCGCCTGAACTGCCCGTCTGCCCAACGGCGCTTGACCTGCCCGTCTGCCCAACGGCGCCTGAACTGCCTGTCTGCCCAACGCCGTCTGAACTGTCCGTCTGCCAAGCGCTGCATAAGCCGCCCGTCTGCCATGAGCCTTCAGAGCCGTCCGCCAGACCGGGCCGCTTAGAGCCTTCCGCCAGACAGGATCAGCCAGAGCCTTCCGCCAGACAGGATCAGCCAGAGCCTTCCGCCAGACAGGAGCCGCTAGAGCCTTCCGCCAGACAGGATCAGCCAGAGCCTTCCGCCAGACAGGATCAGCCAGAGCCTTCCGCCAGACAGGATCAGCCAGAGCCTTTCGCCAGACAGGATCAGCCAGAGCCTTCCGCCAGACAGGATCGGCCAGAGCCTTCTGCCAGACAGGATCAGCCAGAGCCTTCAGCCAGCCATGAGCAGCCAGATCCGTCGGCCAGCCATGAGCAGCCAGATCCGTCAGCCAGCCATGAGCAGCCAGATCCGTCAGCCAGCCATGAGCAGCCAGATCCTTCAGCCAGCCATGAGCCGTCCAGCCAGGATCCGCCAGAGCCGTCCAGCCAGGATCCGCCAGAGCCAGCCAGCCAGGATCCGCCATTGAGTCCGGTGCTGTCCCTTAGCCCGGTGCTGCCCCTTATCCTGGTGCTGCCCCTTAGTCCGGTACTGCCCCTTAGTCCGGTGCTGCCCCTTAGTCCGGTGCTGCCCGTTAGTCCGGTGCCGCCCCTTAATCCAGTGGGGTTTAGTTGGGGGGTGGTCATATGGAGGAGGCTACGGAAGCGGATAGTGACTAAGGTGGGGTGGGGACCACGACCAGGGCCAGAGCCGCCACCGTGGACAGACGCCCACCCAGACCCTCCCATAGACTGTATGCTGGTGCGCCCGGAGTTCGCACCTTTAGGGGGGGGTACTGTGACACTCTGGCTCCGGGACTTTTATATTTGAGCCAGGGTGTATTTGTTTTGTTGGGGTTTGGTTTGGTTATGTTGGAATTTGGGTGTATTTCTATGTTTGCAGTTCTGTGGGGTTTATTTCTAGGTTTGGTCGATGACTCCCAATCGGAGGTAACGAGTGTCAGCTGTCGGCTCGTTATCTCTGATTGGGAGCCATATTTATTCTGATTGTTTTCCTGTGGGAATTGTGGGTTTTTGTTCCAGGTTCAGTCATAGTCACTGTAGGACTTCACTATCGTCATTTGTTTGTTGTTTTCGTGGTTGCTTTTATTTAAATAAAGTCATCATGTTCACTCCACGCGCTGCGTATTGGTCCGTTTCCTCAGACGATCGTGACAAATGGCATATTGTTTTTATGAAGATTTTAGAATATTCTCATGAAGATCTGTCGCCAATTGGATGGAAACCTAGCTATAGGCACCCTAAAGACTCTGGCAAGTGCCCTAGTCCAGCTTCACTTTGATTATGCCTGCACATCACGGTTCACCAGCAGCCCCAAACATCTAAAGAACAAGCTACAGACCATCCAAAACAAGCTGCTAAGAGTTGTACTGAAACTCCCCCCTCAATATTCATCTGGAGGTTGAGCATGTTTTCGTCTCTATCTATGTCATTGTTTATGTATTTATGTAACAAATGGGACGACAATGGAATGAAATCCCCGACTTTATTGTGCAATCCAGGTCACTTTAAAAAATATTTGTGTATCTATGTATTTTTTTAAACTAATGAAATCAATCAATCAATCAATCAATCCAAACTGTGCAGCGGGCCAATTGATGAATGGAAAGAGACATCTGTTTTCAAAAACACCCAAAAAAGTTTAATGACATTCGGAGATTGTCAAGCCAAGCCTTCTATACTGGGTAAACCTACATGGTAGGGAGGGATGTATTTTCTGTTTGTCCAGATTGATATAGTCTATTTACTGTGGTGTTGAAAACGCAAACCATGACATTGAAGTGGCCGAAGTCGGTATGCTTTGTTTATTGGTTGTGTGGTGCATTGGCACAGAAACCTGTTGTTGGAAAATGTGTTGCATATATTTTATATAATTATAAATATGGCATCAAAATGTTGAAAATCAGATTTTTCCCTAGCTGATCATTGTCTGCAGCTGGCTCTGATCGTAGTGTACACATACAGTTGAAGTCGGAAGTTTACATACACTTAGGTTGGAGTCATTAAAACTCGTTTTTCAAACACTCCACAAATTTCTTGTTAACAAACTATAGTTTTGGCAAGTTGGTTAGGACATCTACTTTGTGCATAACATAAGTCATTTTTCCCAAAAAAAATTACAGACAGATTATTTCACTTATAATTCACTGTATCACAATTCCAGTGGGTCAGAAGTTTACATACACTAAGTTGACTGTACCTTTAAACAGTTTGGAAAATTCCAGAAAATGATGTCATGGCTTTAGAAGCTTCTCATAGGCTAATTGACATAATTTGAGTCAATTGGAGGTGTACCTGTGGATGTATTTCAAGGCCTACCTTCAAACTAAGTGTCTCTTTGCTTGACGTCATGGGAAAATCTAAAGAAATCAGCCAAGACCTCAGAAAAGAAATTGTAGACCTCCACAAGTCTTATTGGCCAGTCTGAGAAATGTATTTATCTTTGCAACTCTGAAGGTCAGCATCCCGGAGTCGCCTCTTCACTGTTGACGTTGAGACTGGTGTTTTGCAGGTACTATTTAATGAAGCTGCCAGTTGAGGACCTGTGAGGCATCTGTTTCTCAAACTAGACACACTAATGTATTTGTCCTCTTGCTCAGTTGTGCACCCGGGGCCTCCCACTCCTCTTTCTATTCTGGTTAGAGCCAGTTTGCGCTGTTCTGTGAAGGGAGTAGTGCACAGCGTTGTACGAGATCTTCAGTTTCTTGGCAATTTCTCACATGGAATAGCCTTCATTTCTCAGAACAAGAACAGACTGACAAGTTTCAGAAGAAAGTTAATTGTTACTGGCCATTTTGATCCTGTATTCGAACCCACAATTGCTGATGCTCCAGATACTCAACTAGTCTCAAGAAGGCCAGTTTTATTGCTTTTTTAAATCAGCACAACAGTTTTCAGCTATGCTAACATAATTGCAAAAGCGCTCTGGAGCATCTTTTCATCAAGGATCTCTCTGTACTTTGCTCTGTTCATCTTTCCCTCGATCCTGACTGGTCTCCCAGCCCCTGCCGCTGAAAAACATCCCCACAACATGATGCTGCCACCCCCATGCTTCACCGTAGGGATGGTGCCAGGTTTGCTCCAGACGTGACACTTGGCATTCAGGCCAAGGAGTTAAATCTTGGTTTCATCAGACCAGAGAATCTTGTTTCATCTTGAGTCTTTAGGTGCCTTTTTGCAAACTCCAAGCTGACTGTCATGTGCCGTTTACTGAGGAGTGGCTTCCGTCTGGCCACTCTACCATAAAGGCCTGATTGGTGGAGTGCTACAGAGATTGTTATCCTTCTGGAAGGTTCTCCCATTTCCACAGAGGAACTCTAAAGCTCTGTCAGAGTGACCATCGGGATCTTGGTCACCTCCCAAACAAAGGCCCTTCTCCCCCGATTGCTCAGTTTAGCCAGGCGGCCAGCTCTAAGAAGAGTCTTGGTCTTTCCAAACTTCTTCCATTTAATAATGATGGAGGCCAATGTGTTCTTGGGGACCTTCAATGCTGCAGACATTTTTTGATACCCTTCCCCAGATCTGTGCCTCAACACAATCCTGTCTCAGAGCTCTACAGACAATTCCTTCGACATCATGGCTTGGTTTTTGCTCTGATATGCACTGTCAACTGTGGGACCTTATATAGACAGGTGTGTGCCTTTCCAAATCATGTCCAATCAATTACATTTTCCACATGTAGACCAATCAAGTTGTAGAAACATCTCAAGGATGATCAATGGAAACAGGATGAACCTGAGCTCAATTTCGAGTCTCATAGCAAAGGGTCTCAATACTTATGTAAATTAGGTATTTCAGTTTTTTGTTTTTTATACATTTGCAGAAATGTCTAAAAACCTGTTTTCAGTTCGTCATTATGGGGTATTCTGCGTAGATTGCTGAGGAATGTTGTATTTTTTGGTCCATTTTAGAATAAGGCAAAATGTGGAAAAAGTAAAGGGGTCTGAATACTTTCCGAAGGCACTGTATATATATATATATATAGTGTGTGTGTGTGTGTGTGTGTGTGTGTGTGTGTGTGTGTGTGTGTGTGTGTGTATATATACAGTGGGGAGAACAAGTATTTGAAACACTGCCGATTTTGCAGGTTTTTATCATAGGTACACTTCAACTGTGAGAGACGGAATCTAAAACAAAAATCCAGAAAATCACATTGTATGATTTTTAAGTAATTAATTTGCATTTTATTGCATGACATAAGTATTTGATCACCTACCAACCAGTAAGAATTCCGTCTCTCACAGACCTGTTAGTTTTTCGTTAAGAAGCCCTCCTGTTCTCCACTCATTACCTGTATTAACTGCACCTGTTTGAACTTGTTACCTGTATAAAAGACACCTGTCTACACACTCAATCAAACAGACTCCAACCTCTCCACAATGGCCAAGACCAGAGAGCTGTGTAAGGACATCAGGGATAAAATTGTAGACCTGCACAAGGCTGGGATGGGCTACAGGACAATAGGCAAGAAGAAGAAGCTTGTCTGGATGATCATGACCATCTGGATGATCCAGAGGAGGAATGGGAGAAGGTCATGTGGTCTGATGAGACAAAAATAGAGCTTTTTGGTCTAAACTCCACTCGCCGTGTTTGGAGGAAGAAGAAGGATGAGTACAACTCCAAGAACACCATCCCAACCGTGAAGCATGGAGGTGGAAACATCATTCTTTGGGGATGCTTTTCTGCAAAGGGGACAGGACGACTGCACCGTATTGAGGGGAGGATGGATGGGGCCATGTATCGCGAGGTCTTGGCCAACAACCTCCTTCCCTCAGTATGAGCATTGAAGATGGGTCATGGCTGGGTCTTCCAGCATGACAACGACCCGAAACACACAGCCAGGGCAACTAAGGAGTGGCTCCGTAAGAAGCATCTCAAGGTCCTGGAGTGGCCTAGCCAGTCTCCAGACCTGAACCCAATAGAAAATCTTTGGAGGGAGCTGAAAGTCCGTTTTGCCCAGCGACAGCCCCGAAACCTGAAGGATCTGGAGAAGGTCTGTATGGAGGAGTGGGCCAAAATACCTGCTGCAGTGTGTGCAAACCTGGTCAAGACCTACAGGAAACGTATGATCTCTGTAATTGCAAAGAAAGGTTTCTGTACCAAATATTAAGTTCTGCTTTTCTGATGTATCAAATACTTATGTCATGCAATAAAATGCAAATTATTTACTTAAAAATCATACAATATGATTTTCTGGATTTTTGTTTTATATTCCGTCTCTCACAGTTGAAGTGTACCTATGATAAAAATTACAGACCTCTACATGCTTTGTAAGTAGGAAAACGTGCAAAATCGGCAGTGTATCAAATATTTGTTCTCCCCACTGTATATACACTGCTCAAAAAAATAAAGGGAAAACTAAAATAACACATCCTAGATCTGAATGAATGAACTAATCTTATTAAATACTTTTTTCTTTACATAGTTGAATGTGCTGACAACAAAATCACACAAAAATTATCAATGGAAATCAAATGTATCAACCCATGGAGGTCTGGATTTGGAGTCACCCTCAAAATTAAAGTGGAAAACCACACTACAGGCTGATCCAACTTTGATGTAATGTCCTTAAAACAAGTCAAAATGAGGCTCAGTAGTGTGTGTGGCCTCCACGTGCCTGTATGACCTCCCTACAACGCCTGGGCATGATCCTGATGAGGTGGCAGAAGGTCTCCTGAGGGATCTCCTCCCAGACCTGGACTTAAGCATCCGCCAACTCCTGGACAGTCTGTGGGTCAACGTGGCGTTGGTGGATGGAGCGAGACATGATGTCCCAGATGTGCTCAATTGGATTCAGGTCTGGGGAACGGGCGGGCCAGTCCATAGCATCAATGCCTTCCTCTTGCAGGAACTGCTGACACACTCCAGCCACATGAGGTCTAGCATTGTCTTGCATTAGGAGGAACCCAGGGCCAACCGCACCAGCATATGGTCTCACAAGGGATCTGAGGATCTCATCTCGGTACCTAATGGCAGTCAGGCTACCTCTGGCGAGCACATGGAGGGCTGTGCGGCCCCCCAAAGAAATGCCACCCCACACCATGACTGACCCACCGCCAAACCGGTCATGCTGGAGGATGTTGCAGGCAGCAGAACGTTCTCCAGACTGTCACGTCTGTCACGTGCTCAGTGTGAACCTGCTTTCATCTGTGAAGAGCACAGGGCGCCAGTGGCGAATTTGCCAATCTTGGTGTTCTCTGGCAAATGCCAAACGTCCTGCACGGTGTTGGGCTGTAAGCACAACCCCCACCTGTGGACGTCAGGCCCTCATACCACCCTCATGGAGTCTGTTTCTGACCGTTTGAGCAGACACATGCACATTTGTGGCCTGCTGGAGGTCATTTTGCAGGGCTCTGGCAGTGCTCCTCCTGCTCCTCCTTGCACAAAGGCGGAGGTAGCAGTCCTGCTGCTGGGTTGTTGCCCTCCTACGGCCTCCTCCACGTCTCCTGATGTACTGGCCTGTCTCCTGGTAGCGCCTCCATGCTCTGGACACTACGCTGACAGACACAGCAAACCTTCTTGCCACAGCTCGCATTGATGTGCCATCCTGGATGAGCTGCACTACCTGAGCCACTTGTGTGGGTTGTAGACTCCGTCTCATGCTACCACTAGAGTGAAAGCACCGCCAGCATTCAAAAGTGACCAAAACATCAGCCAGGAAGCATAGGAACTGAGAAGTGGTCTGTGGTCACCACCTACAAAACCAGTCCTATAATTTCCTCCTGTTGTCTATTCCATTTGCACAACAGCATGTGAAATTTATTGTCAATCAGTGTTGCTTCCTAAGTGGACAGTTTGATTTCACAGAAGTGTGATTGACTTGGAGTTACATTGTGTTGTTTAAGTGTTCCCTTTATTTTTTTTGAGCAGTGTATATATATATATATATATATATATACTGTATATATATATACACACACACACACATCTCCTTATATTTGAAATGCTATGAAGGATTCTAAAAGATCCAATTGATGGCACTTAATCATAAGCCTTAAAAGAGATGTGGATACAATGTATTGGCTTTACATTTGTCTGATAAAGACATTAGGCCCCCTCTGTGAAAATATAATGTCTATTCATTATATTGACGTTTCTCACCGCATGTGATTACGTGACTATTCATAAGGTACAGGAGAGCTACTGTAGTCAATAGTAAATGAAACAATGTCTCAAGGTTGACATATAAAAAGTTCAGATAAAATAAACTGAATATCAGATATCTGCCTGGCTGTCAGTCCACTCTCAAATGTTAATTTCAAGGTGAGCAAATAATGAGGCTCTTAAGACTTGTTAGTAAAGCTACTATCTATATTAAAGCTGAAAAATATTTTTAAAAAAAAAGAATTGTTAGTAAACCATCTTTTAGATGCTGACCATCTGGCCAAGACATAATACAATCCTTGTAGGTTATTGTCCATTTCCCAAGGCTTTAGTACTTTTTATTTTCAACAAAGCCAACATTTGTGAATGAGTAGCTATTTAATACTATGTACACTGAAGGACATGCATCCAAGTTGTGTGATGGACAATGGTCATCTGATGCGGAATTCGGACTCAATCTACCCAATTAATGAGTCGTGGATTTGTATAACTGGACCACTGTTTTTTTATTTTTTATTTTTTTTTACAAAGAAAGCATCTGCCTGGCCCACATCTCTCCTCATTAGTGGCCTTGCCTCATGGTTGGGAGGGAGAAGTGCGCTGGGTGCATTCTGGATGACTACAGTGGCCCGAGCGGGTGAACAGATGCTCCTGTGAGTCCTTCAGGAGCCATGTAAAGAAACCATCTGATTGCACATGCTGTCAAGCTCCTGCTCTTTCACTCTGTCCATCCACCGTGTTCGGTCTCCCTCCCTCTCTTTGACCACTCTCTCTACTCTTTACTTTCTCGCTCTGTCCATTCTGAAGGAGTCAGAGGTGTTATGTTTTTCCGTCAAATCTAATTCAAAAGGCTAAAAGCAGAGATCCACCTCATGCGATACCATGCATAAAAGAGCCTGAGATTGGGGGATACTAATCAAAGTCCCATCACTGTTCCTTTAGGGGAAGCAGGGGAATGATCCTGATGTCAGCCACAGTACAAAGCATCCATTCAGGGAGAAAACATGAGCTTGAGTCATCGCCAGGTGTGTGTAGGGTGTATGTGTGGGGGTTGTGTGTAGGGTGTGTGGGGGGGGGGGTTGAGTGTGTGGGGGTCAGGTGTGTGATCCCGGAACGCATCTAGTCAGGAGTTGGTCACTTTGAAGAGTGAAGGTTTTCGAGCTCTTTTGATAAATATCAGCGGCTTTGTTAAGTAATACCTCAAATCTTGTTAAAGATGACTTGAAATGATTATCTTGAATCACACAGAGGGGATTGGATGTCATTTAGGGGCAGAATAATGAGAGGCAGACTGGGCCCTGATCCACATACACCCCATATGCATCCCAAATGGCACCCTATTCCCTATAGGGTCCTGGTCAAAAGTAGTGCACTGCATAGGGTATGAATTGGGACGCAACCAAGTCCTATCCTTGGAAACTGTGAATGTCTCGTTTATACTTTATCCTAGCTATCCCTTAAGTTATGTGTGCGTATGTGTTCTGAAAACATCCACGGCACTGTACTGTGGCCCATCACTGCACCGCATTGATCTGCCAGAGCTTGAGTCATTTAGAAGCACGTCAAGAATGCTGAGAACAAACAAATTCCCTCCATACACAGAAGATTGAGCTCCACTACATGGTAACAGGTTAGACCGGGGTCTCCAACCTCTTCTAGCATGAGAGATACTTTTAAATATTGAAACATGTCGCAAGCTACTTTTCAGTTAACATTTAATTGAGAGGGTTTTGGGGAAAGTCTTTCTGTCTACGGAGACGCGCCACACAGACATTCCATGGACAATATTAATTGGAAGATAATGTGTTTGGCTTTTTAAGCCAATTCTACCTAACTTGGGCTGGGATAATGTCAATGTGGATTTGATTGGATAGTATTAGTATGGGAGCTTGAAGTGTCTGATACTTGTGAGATTTGTTTATGACAGTATTATGACAAATACATGCACTTTCAGAATAGTTTGGCCAGCTACTCATGGGTGGGCTGCGAGCTACTGGTAGACACCTGGATTAACAGAATAAACAGAACTGTAGATGTACAGTGTATGTTTGTAAGGGTTGGTGTGATGTGTGACCCAGGTGCGGTGCAGGTTAGACAGTAGGCAGTAGGCAGAGATGGTGAAACAAGGAACTTTACTGAAGGTCCCGAAGCCAGGATACATAATAACTGACTTTACACAAAAAAGAAAGGTGGAGCAAATAAGACTCTGAAAAACAGGCAGACAGCCAAAAATACGAAATACTAACTATGACTGAAATAATAAATAAACAGGGAGAACACTTCTCACGTACCTGTCCATACGTCCCGCGATCAGACACTGATTAGTACTGCTTGGCATAGTGAAACTGGCAGAGAAAACAGAGCAAGGGAACACAGGAGAGTGAGGGCATAAATACACAGGGGAATCAGATAGACACAGGTGACACCAGTAGGAAGATGATTAGTCCCGACTGTGAGTGAGGAGGTGCCTATGGTTGTCAGTACATCAGGAGTAAATGTCACTTGGCTTTTCATCACCTCAATCACTCCTTTTTTTACACCTCAATTAAATCGGGGCTTTTTCATGGCTCATTGAGCCGCTCCGGGACCCATACCATTTGTCTGAGCAGAGAGGAGACAAAAACATCCCAGCACACCAACAAAGGAGGAGGAAGATGGAAGATGGGAATGAGGCTTAATTACAGTGTTTTGGTGCGTATATTGAGTCTAGTGCTTTTTGTCCTTACAACACACAGTTAGATTAGGTGCTATTGTGTACTCTTGTAAAAGAGAGACCTTGTACAACGCAGGTGGATTATTTTGGAATTTTAGACTGTTCAACATTTCAAATTCATGGAACATTCTTCAGTCAACTGACAGTTATTAAGAAGACTCAAAAATGGCTGTCTGTCAACCCCGGATTTAGCAACCGTTTTTCAACTTTAGGTCAGCAATCAAACAATTTTTATTTGTAATGAATTTTAGCCAAAATAATATGTTGTCAATTTTATTATGCGGACCTGCTAGCTAGCAACTGTCAATAGCAAGCACAGTGATATCTCTAGCTGCATTTTGTTACTTTGTGTCAGGGTCCTATGGATCACTTCTCACTTGAAGTTTACAAATGTACAATGATTTCATCCAATACATTTTTGTGCCGCATATTCAAATGACTTTTTCTTAATTCAAAGTAAAATCAAATGTATTGGTCACATACACATACACTACATGACCAAAAGTATGTGGACACCTGCTCGTCAAACATCTCATTCCAAAATCACGGGTATTAATATGGAGTTGGTTCCCCCTTTGCTGCTATAACAGTCTTCACTCTTCTGGGAAGGCTTTCCGCTAGATGTTGGAGCATTGCTGCGGGGACTTGCTTCCAATTAGCCACAAGAGCATTAGTGAGGTCGGGCACTGATGTTGTGCAGGCCAGTCAACTTCCACACCGATCTTGACAAAACATTTCTGTATGGACCTCGCACGGGGACATTGTCATGCTGAATCGTCTAGAATGTCATTGTATTCTGTAGCATTAAGATTACCCTTCACTGGAACTAAGGGGCCTAGCCCGAACCATGAAAAACAGCCCCAGACCATTATTCCTCCTCCACCAAACTTTACAGTTGGCACTATGCATTGGGGCAGGTAGCGTTCTCCTGGCATCCTCCAAACCCAGATTAATCCGTCGGACTGCCAGATGGTGAAGCGTGATTCGTCACTCCAGAGAACGCGTTTCCACTGATCCAGAGTCAAATGGCGGCGAGCTTTACACCCCTCCAGCCGACGCCTGACATTGCGCATGGTGATTTTAGGCTTGTGTGTGTCTGCTCGGCCATGTAAACCCATTTCATGAAGCTCCCAGCGAACAGTTCTTGTGCTGACGTTGCTTCCAGAGGAAGTTTGCAACTCGGTAGTGAGTGAAAGTCACTGAGCTTGGGCCTCCCGAGTGGCGCAGTGGTCTAAGCCACTGCATCGCAGCGCTAGAGACCCGGGTTCATTCCAAGGCTGTCACAACCGGCTGTGATCGGGAATCCCATTGGGCGGCACACAATTGGCCCAGCGTCGTCCGGGTTAGGGGAGGGTTTGGCCGGGGGGGGCTTTACTTGGCTCAAACAAAGAGTAGCCTTTCCAAATAGGAATTCTTATCCAAACAGTTGAATGCTGTGGCTTTCTACAAGTTTTGCCTAGATACAGGTTAGCCCTGAATATTATAGGATTAAATGAACAATGTCAATCATTCAGTTGATACCGTTGAGGTTCTTAGGGGCACCGTTCTCATTTAATCCCATATGTAACAAAGCTAAAAGAAGGATGTGCTCCCCATCAAACACATGGGATTACAATAGCACATATCTTTCATTCAGCCAATCAGTTAATGGAAACACTTGGTAGGTGAGATTCACACAGATCCCACCTGTTACATTGGTTTACATTGACCCATTAACCTTTTACTGAAGTGGGCTAAATCAGGGTAACACAGTGTTTCTTGGTAGTCTTAAACAAATCTACTTTGAAACAAAAGTATATGTCACGATCGTTTATAGACTGGACGGACCAAGGCACAGCGTGACCTCTCCTTCCTTCCACGACGTACCAAGCCCTGTCTGGACCCTGGTGTGGGAGACCCCGAACCTGGAGAGGGGCTGACGTCTGGGTCTGGACTGGAACCGCTGACTGGAGCTGGACCCGACGACGGTGGAGCGAACTGCTCTGGCTCCGGAGTGGAGCCGCTGACCGGAGCTGGATCAGGCACCGGTGGAGCGGACTGCTCTGGCTCCGGAGTGGAGCCGCTGACCGGAGCTGGACTAGACCCCGGTGGAGCGGATTGCTCTGGCTCATAGTGGAGCAGCTGACCGGAGTTGGACTGGACCAAGGTGGAGCGGATTGCTCTGGCTCCGGTGCCGGACCAGGCACCGGTGGAACAGGCACGGGCCGTGCCGGACTGGACACATGCACCACTGGCTTGGTGCGGGGAGCAGGAACAGGCCGGGCAGGGCTGGTGACGTGCACCACTGGCTTGGTGCGAGGGACAGGAACAGGCCGGACCGGGCTGGCGACGCGCACCACTGGCTTGGTGCGAGGGACAGGAACAGGCCGGACCACAGCCTTGATGCGAGGAACAGGAACAGGCCGAACCGTACTGGGAACACGCACCACTGGCTTAGTGCGGGGAGCAGGAACGGGCCTGACCGGACTGGTGACACGCACCACCTGATTGGTGCGAGGAGCGGGACTGGGTTCCTTTATTAACCCCCGCTCCTTCTGCTGCCTAACCAGCTCCTCTCGCCGTGCCTCTACACTTTCCTTATGCTCCCTCTGAACCAATGGCCCCCCTAATCTGGTGGCCTCCTCTGCTAACCGGCGGAACCGCTCTATCGCGGCCTCCTGCTGCCTCGTCGTCCACGCCGTGTGCCCCCAAAAAAATATTTTTGGGGGTTGTCTCTCCCCCGTGATCATGGCCTCCATCCCTCTTGCCAGACTCTCGCTCATCTCCTCCCAAGTCCATCCTCTCTCCTCGGCACACTGCTTGGTCCAGGATTGGTGGGATCTTCTGTCACGATCGTTTACAGACTGGACGGACCAAGGCGCAGCGTGATAAGCATACATGTTTATTTAAACGAATGAACATGCGACAAAACAACAAACGAAACGTGAAGTCCAAGGTAACACACAAACATACCATAACTGGAACAAGATCCCACAACTAACAGGTGCCAAAAGGCTGCCTAAGTATGGTCCCCAATCAGAGACAACGAGCAACAGCTGCCTCTGATTGGGAACCACACAGGCCAACATAGATCTAGACATACAAGATCTAAACATAGAAAATCCAACATAGAACATCACCACCATATATTCACAACAAGGAAAATCACACCCTGACTCAACAAATACGAGTCCTTAGAGTCAGGGCATGACAGTATACACCTCACACACATGGTTATGGGGCTTTAAAAAAAATAAGACACCTGTACCATGTCAGATATAGAATTAAACTGTATTAAATGTTGAGTTTGCATCACAATATTAAACTTTATATACATCACAGAAGACTGAATTACAACAAAACCGTTTGACATACTGTAGAAACACCAGATTTTCGGCGAGTTGTTTTAAATAATGTTTATTAATGATTAAATTGTGAAAAATAGTAATAACATTCCACCCATGAGCCCACTAGAGGTAAAGGGACACAATTTGATGGGATAAAAACAACAACTTTAAAATGAAGTTATGAACTTCAACTACGTGTTTCCAGAGTTACCACTCCTAGCTACATAGGTTTACTATATTTTAAAAGCCACCTGTAGACTGAGCACAGATGTGAACAACTTGTATTTTCAGATCCAGAGAGGAAAAACACATTTCCAGATGGCACGGGATAAAAAAAATACAACAACAAGTGAGAGATGGAGCAAGGAAAATCCATAAATGTTTAAGAGGATGAGACTAGCGGGTGGGCAGAGTTTCCTGTGTGGCGATCGATCGGCGTAGTGATTAATGAAGTTGTCACACAGAGGAGAGAGACGCTCGGTTTCTTCTCTTACCGCTGGCCCTCAGTGAGTACACTGCACCTGTCTCCCAACGGAAGGCCCCCTGACACGGAGGAACTGAAACACCCACCCTGATGGAAGAACAGGGGTAGTCTACTCAGGAGCTGCTAAGGACTTGGAAGAAGTGTTATAGTACATATAGGTGTAGACTACTGCCCCCTGGTCGTAAGCACACTGCACTTCGTAAACGAAAAGCTACCCGATGACTTTAGGTCCTTAACTGATTTGATAGGTTCATAATTATTAGACAGAGCATACAGTATATGTTATTCTATAGGATAAAGCAGGGGTGTCAAACGTCCGGCCCGCGGGCCGGATCAGGCCCGCAAACGGGTTTAATCCGGCCCGTGAGATGATTTTGTAAAGTATAAAAATTAGCTGCAATTTTTCAATAAAATAAACTGCTGTTCCAATTGTGTCCACTGGATGGCGCAATAGCAATTGTGTTAAGCAAGCAAACTGTTTATACCGGGGCAGAGCAAATAGGTCAAGCAAGTGCAGCCAGTCCGGATGAGCTACTTTGTTTTGCCCGCGATATTTATTACGGCTTCTACTTTTAACATTATGTGCTTTGGCACCCTCATTGCCCCAATATGTCTCTGTCAAAAAAGAGAAAAGTGGACGCAGAGTGCAGAGTGTTCCAAGAAAAATTGTCATCCTTCTATTTATTCACGGAATTGAATGGGAAAGCTGTATGTTTGGTGTGTTCACAGCATGTTGCAGTGCTGAAAGAATATAACCTTCGTCGCCACTATGTGAGTCTTCATGCTGACAAATATGACAACTTTCAAGGACAGCGGAGAAGAGAGAAGGTGAATGAACTGTTGGTGGGTCTGAAGAAACAGCAGTCTGTGTTTACTCACAGCCGAGACATCAGTGACGCTGCAGTGAAAGCTAGCTACCTCATTGCTAATGAAATCGCAGTGGCTTCAAAACCATTTAGTGAGGATGAATTTGTAAAAACATGCATGATGAAGGCAGCAGAGATTGTGTGCCCTGAAAACGTGGTCCTCTGTAGCTCAGCTGGTAGAGCACGGCGCTTGTAACGCCAAGGTAGTGGGTTCGATCCCCGGGACCACCCATACACAAAAATGTATGCACGCACGACTGTAAGTCGCTTTGGATAAAAGCGTCTGCTAAATGGCATATTATTATTATAATATTATAAAAGCACCAGGCTTTTGCAAATATCAGCCTGACAAGAAACACAGTTGCAGACAGGATTTCCGATCTTTCAGTGGATTTGGACAGCAAATTGAAGCAAAAAAAAGTCATTTATTGCGTTTTCGGTTGCAATTGATGAAAGCACGGACATTACAGATGTTGCACAACTGGCCATTTTCATCCGCGGAGTTGATGACACATTGACCGTCACCGAGGAGTTCGTGGAGTTGGTGCCGATGACAGATACAACGACAGCAGCTGATATTTTCACTGCACTCGTCGGCGCGCTGGACAGGGTCGGAGTGGACTGGTCCCGCGCTGTCAGCCTGGCTACAGATGGTGCGCCCTCAATTATCGGGAAAAAAGCAGGCGTTGTGACAAAGTTCAGAGAGAAAGTGCAATCTGCAAACGGAGGACGTGATTTTTGGACTTTTCACTGTATTTTGCACCGGGAGGCTTTGTGTTGCAAGTCATTAAAGATGGATAACGTCATGAAGGTGGTCATCCAAACTGTTGATTTCATCCGATCCAGAAGCCTGAATCACCGTCAGTTTGACAGCCTTCTCAGAGAGAAAGACCACATCTATGGCCTGCCATACCACACTGAGGTAAGATGGTTAAGCCGAGGTGCTGTGCTGAGGCGTTTCTTTGATTTACGAGAAGAAATTGAACAGTTCATGGAAGAAAAGGGCAAACCAGTGTTAGAATTTAATTCCGCAGAATGGATGCAGGACCTTGCATTTATGGTGGATGTTACAGAGCACCTGAATAACTTGAACAAACAGCTGCAAGGGCGCAACAAAGTTGCCACGCAGTATTATGACAGTATTATGACAGCATTATGACAGCATACTCCTGAGTGGCGCAGTGGTCTAAGGCACTGCATCGCAGTGCTAACTGTGCCACTAGAGATCCTGGTTCAAATCAAGGCTCTGTCGCAGCCGGCCGCGACCGGGAGACTCATGGGCGGCGCACAATTGGTCCAGCGTCGTCCAGGGTAGGGGAGGGAATGGCCGGCAGGGATGTAGCTCAGTTGGTAGAGCATGGCGTTTGCAACGCCAGGGTTGTGGGTTTGATTCCCACGGGGGGCCAGTATAAAAAAAATATATATATGTATTCACTAACTGTAAGTCGCTCTGGATAAGAGCGTCTGCTAAATGACTAAAATGTAAATGTAAAATACGTTCTTTCAAGTTGAAGCTGTCATTGTGGGAGACACAACTCGCCAGTGGTGATGCAGCTCACTTCCCCTGTCTGAAAAATGTGTGCGCGACCCAACATGTGGCAGACATGAAGCGGTTCAAAGATAAAATAACGGGACTGTTAAGGGAGTTTGAGCAACGCTTTCAGATTTTTGGTGAACTGGAGAAAGACTTCAAAGTTTTTTGTTCGCCATTCACCGTGAATCCCTCTGATCTGCCCGTCAGCATCCAACTTGAAATAATAGGCTTGCAGTGTGACTCGGATTTGAAGGGCAAATTTGCCGCAGCTGGCTTGGACACATTTTATCAGAATCTCTTGCCAGGTTACCCCAACTTGACAGCCCTCGCTGCAAAACGGTTGTGCATGTTTGGAACCACATATCTTTGTGAGCAAGTTCTCTGTAATGAGCATAAATAAAACAGAGCTGCGCTCAAGGCTCACACACAAGCACTTGAATCACATCCTGAAGTTGGCTGCCACTCAGGATGTGATGCCTGATATTGATGCGCTGGTGAAAGCTAAAAGATGCCAGGTATCAGGAGTCAAATAAACTATGCAACCCCACTTAAAGTGCTGCATGAGACACCCTGATATAGTTCTGTGATCTGTGATATACTTCTGTGAATCACTGAGGCATTGTGTGTTTGTGTGTTGTTTGTCCTCAGAATTTCAAATAACTTGAGGTGTTTTATGATTAATAGTGATGTTGTGCTTTTGGACACACTGTCCTCAGGCTCCAGCTTTATGTTTATATGTTTTTATGTTGATGTGCTATTGTTTTTAATTGATTTTATTTTATTTGTATATTTAACCTATTCTTGACTCTGTGGTTCTTGCACTTGTTTGGGGAACAGGATTTCATTATTTGTATCTACATTTCTGCCTGAGAAATGACACCCTGATATAGTTCTGTGATCTGTGAAACAGTTATGTGAATCACTGAGGCAATGTTGTGCTTGTACTATTTTGGACACACTGTCCTCAGGCTCCAGCTTTATGTTTTATGTTGATAGTATTAAAACAAAGAAAACAATCTGAAGTTGTTGTTTTTAAGTTATATATACCATGATTTTACCGGTCCGGCCCACTTGGGAATAGATTTTCCTCCATGTGGCCCCTGAGCTAAAATGAGTTTGACACCCCTGGGATAAAGAATATCCTGTACCATTCTGTATCGGTGTATTACAGAGAGGTACCGCTACATGGTGCACTGACACATTAGTAGACACCGCAAGTGTTACACCCACTGCCGGTGTCTGAGACTGACACCCTGGTTACTGTTCATCTTTAACTTCACTAAAACATGCTCATTTTGTAGTTCTGGAACGCTCACAAAAACTTTTGCCAAACTCTCAAACCACCGTCATTCCACTCCCCGAGGATAGCCAGCTAACGAGAAAGACTGAGTCAAATGAAGCAAAAAGAATACTGGAGCCCTAAAAATAGAGAAGAACCTCCAACCCTCACCTGAATTGAGGGAGAAAAATAAAGAATAAAGGAGCAGAAATCCATTCAGCAGTATTGCACATGAAAACGTGTCAGTAAGACAGAGCGTGTGCAGGAAATGAAAGAGGCTTTCTGTGAAGCAGGAAGGCTGAGGCTCCTCTCCAGAGACACCCTGCTGTGCTGTTTGGGGTTTTCATCGGAGAACTGCTGCCTGCTCTTTAATGAAAACGATAATTTCACACCACGGGATGAAACCGCACACACAGACACATACAATATGCACTGAAAAAAGTAATTTGTTTTGCTAACTACATTCTTGGGTGGAAACCCGTTGCCTAGAACCATTTAAGTAACCTAACTATCAAAGTCTAAAAATGTTGAATTACCCACAATCCTCTAAAAACAGAGCCAAGAGGCGCTATTAAGTATTCATAACTTGCAAAAACGTTATAATTCTATATCAGCACAACACAGATAAATCAAGTGTTTTTTTTTTTTTTTACAAATATCAATGTCTGACTACTAGTTTATTATTTTAAATAAAGACATAAAACATAATAGAATCAAGTAAGAACAACGTATTTAATAAATGTTAGATTGACTTTAAAATATTAAGTAATCATAACTTGTAAAGACTCAATAACCTTCGATTAGCAGTACACACATAAATAAAGTTATATTTACTCAATAACCACATTTTTGTTAACAGGACTCAAAAGCATTAAGTGATAAGAAATCTTATTTACATACCGTATGAGTTAATACCACTTTTATGATTTGAGTTCTACTGACCGTTGGAGATGTTTGAGTAGCCACTGCTTTTTCTCTCCCAGAAGCACCCACCCACCCGCGTTGGCACGCATGAGAGAGTGGCAGCCTCTGATTAGGCGCAGTCAGAGAGCTTGTTTGTTAAGAAAGGATGCATGATCGCTTGGTCCTTTGGTTCATTTGTCTGCGGACCGGGATTGTCATTCAAGATATGAGGATGTAGTTCAAATGCTGTTCCATTCATTGTCTCTTGTCTTTTTAATGGAGTGGTCATTAAAGATCTCCATAGTTGATGACGAATGTAACATCAGGTAATAGTCTATCTATGACAACAGAACCCTACACTTATGATCCCTGACCAGGGCTCCAGACTGAGACCATTTAGTCGCATTCTGTTACTCTTTGACTTGGCTGTGCGAGTTACATTTTTTATTGATTTGGTCAAACAGTAATGTGCATTATCCTCATGAAAGTGTCTGCCTTTCCCTGTTTTTTAATTTAACCTTTATTTAACTAGGTAAGTCAGTTAAGAACAAATTCTTATTTACAATGACGGCCTACCAAAAGGCAAAAGGCCTCCTGCGGGGACGGGGGCTGGGATTAAAAAAATATATATAAATATAGGACCAAACACACTGTACCTGTTTTGTTGGGAGCTGATGCTGTGTCAAGCCAGCCACTCTCTCTCCTTTCCCAGGGAAAAAATGCTCTGGGACAAAAAAAGGTTTTCTAATTTATAACATTTTAAAATCAAATTGCAAAACACAGCTATCATGATGAAGAGGTTCTCAGCTTTCTGTAGGTATAATTGGCGTTTTTCAACTCAATGTTGTGCTCAATAGCAACAAAAGATCTGAGAATTCTGGAGCCCTATTTTAACAGTAAAATAACAACAATAGCCTAAACGTCAACCCAAAATGCACAACAATCACTGGATTAGGTGAGGGATGGGCAAGGTTATTCGAATATTCAAATATCCAAACAGACGTTAGTATCAGAATACTTGCGAGAGTATTAATATTTCAGGAAAAAAAATCATAGGTCTATTTTAACAATGAACAGACTGTCTCAATCTATGTGACATTGCTACACACAAGGATATACTATGACATTTGAAATTCATAGATGGTGGCACCAGCCCATGATTTGGTCCAAATGTATTCCTTGGCTATCCCTCTGGCTATCTTAGCTAGGTTTTTTACATCGATTTGATGCAGTAGACAGGCACTGCCAGACGTCAATGACATTAAAGATCAAAGGGGATAAATTATTCCTCATTATATTGCATATCCCAAGCGAGTGCAGTGGGCAAGCGATCTAGCACGATTTAGCTAGCACAGATTATCCACTCAAGCGGAGGTGAGCATTTTTTACAGCAGGTCGCTAATCCATCAAGAAACATTGTGACAAGCCATCCGAATCCAAAACAGACCTACTTCGCAAACCTGCCTGTACGTATGTTTGTTGGTTTGCAAACTTCCAGAGAGATAGACAAGCTTGGTCTCTTGCAAAGGGAAGCCACTGACAGACACACAAGCACTTGTCAAAAGCTCCAAAATAGGCTGAGGGGAATAATGAGAATCCGTGGCGCTAGTTGTCACGGCGCCACAATGTCTCCCTATCACAGGGCTGTCAAGCTAAAGCCTGTAACTCGGCAACGAGGCCCTTTGAACGTGACATAACCTCCTTCAACCTAATGTGAGACAGAAACCTTGCTGAGAAAGTCAGATTGAAGGGGGGAAATGAGACTGGGTAAGAAGTGTGACGACAAGACCAAATCTGCCGCTATAACACTTGCTCAAGGTTTGAAAGACTTTCCCTCCGGTTTCCCGCGGCAGGTGTCCGTAAACGGCTCATTTGTTCCTCAGATTGATTCTTTGCTACAACCGGAGAGCGATGGATCGGTCATGTGGGAGTGGATTCTGTGGGTTTCTCTCCAGCTTTGTCTTTCCAACGCCGCTGTCGGTTTATGTTTTGTTTCAAGTTTTTAATATCACATGTACAAGTTCAGTGAACTGCCTTTCTTGCTAACTCAAAACCCAACAATGCAATAATCAATAACAATGTATTACTAGAAAAAAATACACTAGAAATAAGAAGAAATATGAAGAACACAATAAGTATGTAAGCATATTATATACAGGGTCAGTTCCAATACCATATTTACAATGTGCAGTTATACTGGAGTGATGGAGGTAGATGTGTATATGGGTAAGGTGACTAGGCAACAGGATGTAAGATAAACAGAGTAGCAGCAACTTGTATGTGAGTGGGTGTGCGGGTGTGTAGAGTCAGTATAAATGTATGTGCATATTATGTGTGAGTGAGAAAATGATGGAGTGAGTGTGTGTGAGTGTCTAGGGCCCTGTGAGTTTGCATAGAGACAGTGCAAAAATAAAGATACAAGGTCAATAAAGATCCAAGGTTAACTCAGATAGTCCGTGTAGCTATTTTGTTAGCTATTTATCAGTCATATTGCTTGGGAATAGAAGCTGTTCAAGAGCCTGTTGGATCCAGACTACCTCTTGCCATGTGGAAGCAGAGAGAACAGTCCATGGCTTGGGTGATTGGAGTCTTTAACGATATTCCGGGCCTTCCTACCACACCGCCTCAACTAAATCTTATTATGAATAATGTGGAAATTGAGCAAGTTGAGGAGACTAAATTGCATGGAGTAACCCTGGATTGTAAACTGTCATGGTCAAAACATATTGATACAACAGTAGCTAGGATGGGGAGAAGTCTGTCTATAATAAAGCGCTGCTCTGCACTCTTAACAGCACTATCAACAAGGCAGGAAAATTGCAACTGGCTCAGAACAGGGCAGCACGGCTGGCCCTTGGATGTACACAGAGAGCTAACATTAAGCATGTCAATCTCTCCTGGCTCAAAGTGGAGGAGAGATTGACTTCATCACTACTTGTATTTGTGAGAGGTATTGACATGTTGAATGCACCAACCTGTCTGTTTGAACTACTGGCACACAGCTCAGACACCCATGCATACCCCACAAGACATGCCACCAGAGGTCTCTTTACAGTCCCCAAGTCAATAACAGACAATGGGGGGCGCACAGTACTACCTAGAGCCATGACTACATGGAACTCTATTCCACATCAAGTAACTCATGCCAGCAGTAAAATTAGATAAAAAAAACAGATTAAAATAACCCTTATGGAACAGTGGGGACTGTGAAGCAACACAAACATAGACACATGCATACACACACACGATAACATACGCACTATACACACATGTACACATGGATTTTGTGTTATAGATATGTGGTAGTAGAGTAGAGGCCTGAGGGCACACACTTAATATGTTGTGAAATCTATTATGAATGTATTGTAATGTTTTTCAAATGTATAACTGCCTTAATTTTGCTGGACCCCAGGAAGAGTAGCTGCTGCCTTGGCAGCAGCTAATGGGGCTCCATAATAAATACAAATACAAATACCTGATATAGATGTCCTGGATGGGAGGGAGCTCGGCCCCAGTGTTGTACTGGGCTGTCCACACCACCCACTGTGGCGCCATGCGATCGAGGGCGGTACTATTGCCATACCAGGCATTGATGCAGCCAGTCAAAATGATCTCAATGGTACAGCTGTAGAACCTTTTGAGGATTTGAAGGCCCATGCCAAACTTTTTCAACCTCCTGAGGGGGAAGAGGTGCTGTCGTGCCTTCTTCACGACTGTGGTGTTGGAGTCGTGCGTGGCCAAGCAGTCGTGGGTGAACAGGGAGTACAGGAGGGGACTAAGCACACACCCTTGTGGGGCCCCTGTGTTGAGGGTCAGTGTGGCGGAGGTGATGTTGCCTACCCTCACCACCTGGGGTCAGGAAGTCCAGGATCCAGTTGCAGAGGGAGGTGTTCAGACCCAGAGTCCTAAGTTTGGTGACGACCTTGGAGGGGACAATGGTGTTGAATGCTGAGCTGTAGTTAATGAACAGCATTCTCACATAGTTATTCCTCTTATCTAGGTGGGTGAGGGCAGTGTGGAGAGCAATTGAGATTGCGTCATCTATGGATCTGTTGGGGCGGTATGCAAATTGGAGTGGGTCTGGGATGGTGGAGTTAATATGTGCCATAACCAGCCTCTCAAAGCACCATGATTACAGAAGTGAGTGCTACAGAGCGGTAGTCATTGTGGCATGAAGCCTTAGAGTTCTTGAGGACAGGAATGATTGTGGTCATTTTAAAACATGTGAGGATTGCAGAGTGGGACAAGGAGAGGTTGAAAATTACTGTGAATGTGCCTGCTAGCTGTTCTTCGCATGCTCTGAGAACGCGCCTTGGAATACCATCGCACCCCGCGGCCTTGCGGGTATTGACCTGATTAAAGACCTTTCTCACTTTGGCCTCAGAGAGCGAGAAACTCCCTAATTCACTGGTTCAGCGACACCCCTTACACCAGGCACAATGTTGTTGTTGTCAAAACGTGGATAAAATGCTTTGAGTTCGTCTGGTAGAGAGGCATCATTGGGCAGATCACGGTTGGGTCTTCCTTTGTAATCTGTAATGGACTGTAGCCCCTGCCACATGCGGCGGGGGTCGGAGCCTGTGTAGTATGATTCCACCTTACTCCTATATTGTCCTTTTGCTTGTTTGATGACTCTGCGGAGGTCATAGCGGGGCTTCTTGTACTTATTCCTGTCCTCGGCGGTAGCCTCAGGGTTGTCTATGACAGCTCTGTATGCAGTAGCCCTGTTCTTTAGTTTAGCGCCAACCTTGGTGTTAATACAGGGCTTTTGATTGGGGAAGCAGTGAACCCTCACCGTGGGGACAACGTTGCCGATACATTTTCTAATGAAGCCGGTGACGGAGGTGGTTAGCTGTAGCATAACCTCTGATTCTGGTGACCATTTCTCAACAGAGCGAGTTACGGTTACTTCTTGTTTGAGTTTCTGCTTGTAAACAGGAAGTAGGAGTACGGAGTCATGGTCTGATTTGCCAAATGGCGGACGATGGAGGGCCTTGTATGCTTGCTTGCGGGTAGAATAACAGTGGTCTAGGACGTTATCGTTGGAGACGTGTTGATTGAAGTTGGGCATCACGTGTCTTAGTGACGAGGAATTAAAATTGCCGGCAACCAGAAAAGCAGCCTCTGGATGTAGGTTTTCTTGCTTGTTTATAGCCTTGTACGGTTCATTAACTGCCAGCTTGTTATGTTTCTTATCCTGAGGTGGAATGTATTTAACAGTCACGATAACAGCTGAAAACTCCCTCAGGAGGTAGACGGCTCGGCATCAGGTATTCCAAGATGGGTGAACAGTGGGTCGTCACTTCCACCACACTGGAGTTAGCACACCAGTTGGTGTTGATGTGGAGGCAACCCCCCCCCCGATTTCCCCAACTCCACTGTCCTGTCCGCCTGGTGAATGAAGAATTCATCGAGTTGGGTAGCCATTGGGGGTATCTTGTCCGAGAGCCATGTTTCAGAAAAGCAAAGAATATTGCAGTTTCGAGAGTCCCATTGGTAGCAAATCTGCGACCTGAGGTCATCCATCTTATCGAGTGACTGTACATTGGCCAGCAGAATGGAGGGAAGAGGTGGCCGGTTTTCCCTTCGCCTTAATCTCGCCAGGATCCCCCCCCCCCCTTGCCTCTCTAACACCGGCATTTCCTATTGGGTAGGCCAAAAATTGGGTCAGAATTACAGAGAGAGCCCAGGTGTCAGACAGGTGTGTGTGTGGATGAGTGTCGTCGAATCAAGCGCAGGCACCAGGATGACTTCAACCGTCCTTAGTAACGTAACCAAGCACGTACACAATAATATAACCAACCCAACCGGGGCGCGTAGAACAATTACGCACCAAACACAGTGCGCAAAAATAACGGCGCCAAGCGCACGTAGTGCGAACTCGGCACAAGCAAACAACGAGAGAAACTAGACACGATACAGAGGCAGTCTGACATAAACAATCACGCATAACACCTGCCCCAAACCAAGAAACTAAATAGGAGAACAATCAAGACACAAACAAGGGACAGGTGTTATGCACAGACAAAACCAAACGAAACAAGAAACATAGAACGGTGGCAGCTAGTACTCGGAGAGAGCACCGCCGAAGTCCGCCCGAACAAGGAAGAGGAGCAGCCTCGTCGAAATCGGTGACAGTACCCCCCCTTGAGCGGCGGCTCCAGCCGTGCCGACCCGGAGCTCGGGGACGACCCGACGACGCGCGGAGCAGGGCGCGCAGGATGACCCCGATGGAACTCGGTCAGTAGGGACTGGTCCAATATGTCCCTCCTGGGCACCCCAGCACCGCTCCTCCGGACCGTACCCCTCCCACTCCACGAGATATTGAAGACCCCCCATCCGGGCGTCTAGAATCCAGGATGGACCTCACGGTGGGACGCCGGAGCCCCTCGATGTCCAACGGGGGCGGAGGAGTCTCCTCAATCTCAAAGTCCTGGAGTGGACCAGCTACCACCGGCCTGAGGAGAGACACATGGAACGAGGGGTTAATATTCTTGTAGTCAATAGGTAATTCTAACCTATAACTCACCTCGTTCAATCTCCTCAGGACTTTAAAGGGGGCCCTACAAACCGCCGACCCAGCTTCCGGCAGGGCAGGCGGAGGGGCAGGTTTCTGGTTGAGAGCCAGACTCGATCTCCCGGTGCGTACACTGGCCCCTCACTGCGGTGTAGGTCGGCGCGTCGTCTTCTGTCGACGTATGGCACGCTGCAGATGG
Organism: Coregonus clupeaformis; assembly: GCF_020615455.1. Taxonomy (NCBI): domain Eukaryota; kingdom Metazoa; phylum Chordata; class Actinopteri; order Salmoniformes; family Salmonidae; genus Coregonus; species Coregonus clupeaformis. The sequence continues at coordinate 22,360,751 of NC_059202.1, forward strand.
ACGTGTGCAGCGTCCCACGTCTCCTCCGAGCGCCGCACCCACTCATCCACAGCGGGGGCCTCGATCTGGCTCGTGCCATGGGGCCAGAACCGGCTGGTACCCTAACACACACTGAAAAGGGGTTAGTTGGGTGGAGGAGTGGCGAAGAGAGTTCTGTGCCATCTCGGCCCAGGGCACATATCTCGCCCACTCCTCCGGCCGGTCCTGACAGTATGACCTCAGAAACCTACCCACATCCTGGTTGACACGTTCAACCTGCCCATTACTCTCCGGGTGATAACCGCGGTAAGGAACTTACCGAACCCCCAACCGTTCCATAAAAGCTCTCCACACTCTGGACGTGAACTGGGGGCCTCGGTCAGACACTATATCCTCGGGGTTACCCCGTAATGCCGGAAGACATGGGTGAACAGAGCCTCAGCGGTCTGTAGGGCAGTGGGTAGACCCGGCATGGGAAGGAGACGACAGGCCTTCGAGAACCTATCCACAACGACCAGGATGGTCGTATTCCCCTGTGAGGGTGGAAGGTCGGTAACAAAATCCACCGAGAGGTGGGACCAGGGTCGCTGTGGAATAGGCAGGGGTTGTAACTTACCCCTGGGCAAATGTCTGGGTGCCTTACACTGGGCACACAACGAACAGGAGGAGACATAAATCCTCACATCCCTAGCTAACGTTGGCCACCAGTACTTCGTTGCTAAGGCAGTGCACTGTCCGGGCGATACCCGGATGGCCAGAGGAGGGGGACGTATGAGCCCAACAAATGAGGCGATCGGCGTATCTCGAGCGGAACGTGACGTCCGCCCACCACAGGACACTGAGGAGGACTCGGGTCGGGTGCGTAACGCCCGCTCGATCTCACCATCAACCTCCCACACCACCGGAGCAACCAGACAAGACTCCGGTAGTATGGGCGTGACTCAACTGACCTCTCTCCCCTGCGTCATACCGCCGGGACAGAGCATCTGCCTTCCTCTGGGACCCAGGGATGTATGTGATCTTGAACACAAACCGGCCAGGAACATAGCCCAACGAGCCTGGCGGATTCAGTCTCCTAGCTGCCCGGATGTACTCCAGGTTACGATGGTCAGTTTGAATGAGGAAAGGGTGTTGAGCCCCCTCGAGCCAATGCCGCCAAACCTTTAGGGCCTGTACTACGGCTAACAGCTCCCTGTCTCCTACGTCATAATCTCCGCTCCGCCGGACTGAGCTTCTTTGAGTAGAACGCACAGGGGCGGAGTTTAGGTGGAGTGCCAGACCGCTGGGAAAGAACGCCCCTATCCCGGCCTCTGACGCGTCCACCTCTACTTGGAACGGTAAGGAGGGATCCGGATGCGCCAACCCGGCGCCGAGGTAAACAGGTCCTTCAGTCTCCCAAATGCCCTGTCCGCCTCAGCTGACCACCGCAAGCGCACCGGACCCCCTTTAACAGAGACGTGATGGGAGCTGCCACCTGTCCAAAAACCCCGGATAAACCTCCGGTGTAGTGATTCGCAAAACCCAAGAACCGTTGCACCTCCTTCACAGTGGTTGGGGTCTGCCAATTACGCACAGCCGAGACCCGGTCTACCTCCATCTTCACCCCTGACGCAGACAACTGGTAACCCAGAAAGGAGACCGACTTCTGAAAAAAACAGACATTTCTCTGCCTTGACATATAGGTCATGCTCCAACAGCCTCCTCAATACTCGGCGCACCAGGGCTACATGCTCAGCACGGGTAGGGCTATACACCAGAATGTCGTCGATGTACACAACCACTCCCTGTCCCTGCATGTCCCGGAAAATCTCATCAACGGAAGGATTGGAAGACTGAGGGAGCATTCATCAACCCATATGGCATGACTAGATACTCGTAGTGCCCAGAAGTCGTACAACGCTGTCTTCCATTCATCGCCCTTACGTATGCGCACCAAGTTGTATGCGCTCCTAAGATCCAATTTGTAAAGAACTGCGCACCGTGCAGTGACTCCGTCATAGTCGCAATCAGAGGAAGTGGATAGCTGTACTTCACTGTGATCTGATTGAGACCGCGAATGACCACACGGCCGCAGACCTCCATCCTTCTTCTTCACAAAAAAGAAACTTGAGGAAACGGGGTGAAACGGAGGACCGTATGTATCCCTGTCTAAGAGACTCAGAGATGTATGTCTCCATAGATCTTTTCTCCTCTTGAGACAAGGGATACACATGGCTCCGCGGGAGAGCTGCGCCTGACTGGAGATCTATCGCACAATCCCCCCGCTCATGAGGCGGCAGCTGAGCAGCCCTAGTCTTACTGAACGCCAGTGCCAAATCCTCATACTGGGGGAATCTGCAATGCTGGCATTAGATTCGGACTCTCCACCGAGGTCGCCCCTATGGAAACACCCAGACATCGCCCCTCACATTGAGCAGACCACCCTTTAAGAGCTTTCTCTCGCCACCCAATAATAGGGTCATGAGTTATCAACCAGGGAAGACCCAACACCACCGGATACGCAGGAGAGTCAATCAAATAAAGCTGAATTCTCTCCTCATGACCCTCCTGCGCCATCATCTGAAGTGGTGCTGTGACTTCCCTAATCAAACCAGACCCTAACGGACGGCTATCTAGGGCATGGACGGGGAAAGGCTTATCCACTGGGATGAGGGGAATCCCTAACTCTAAACAGAACTGGCGATCTATAAAATTCCCAGCTGCGCCTGAATCTACCAGCGCCTTATGCTGGGAACGAGGTGCAACCTGTGGGAAACAAACAGGCAAGGTTAGGTGCACGACAGAAAGCTCTGGGTGCAAGCAGGGCGCCTACTCACCTGGGGTGAGACCCCCAATGCCTGTCCTGCCATCTCCTCCTCTGGAGGACCCGCCCCAGCACCTAGCCGCAGTGTGCCCTCCACGACCACAGTTGGTGCAAGGGCCGGGTCCCCGTGGGCTCCTCCTCCTCCGTCTCGCTAGCGCCAGCACCCCCGAGCCCATAGGACTCGGCTCGGAGGCGTTGGAGAGTGGAATGGGGCGCGACCCTCCGGGACGCCCACGGGTGGCGAGCAGGGTATCCAGCCGGATGGCCATGTCGACCAGTTGGTCGAAAGTCAACGACGTGTCCCTGCACGCCAACTCTCGCTGGACGTCCTCTCGGAGGCTGCAGCGGAAATGGTCAGTCAGGGCCCGCTCATTCCACCCTGCATCAGCCGCTAGGGTCCGGAACTCTAATGCAAAGTCTCGGGCGCTCCTCATCCCCTGTCGGAGGTAGAACAGACGTTCCCCCGCCGCCTTCCCTTCTGGTGGATGGTCGAATACCGCCCGGAAGCGGCGGGAGAACTCCGCGTAGTTCGTCGTTGCGGCGTCCATTCTCCTCCACTCCGGCGTTGGCCCACTCCAACGCCTTGCCGGTGAGACAGGAGATGAGGGCTGAGACGCTCGTGTCCCGAGGGCGCCGGGTGGACGGTGGCGAGGGAGAGCTCCACCTGCAGCAGGAACCCTTGACACCCGGCGGTGGAGCCGTAGCGAGCCTCGGGAGCGAGAGCCGAATCCCACTGGGTTCCGAAGAGGACACTGGAGGGCTGACCGCTGGATCTGGGTCGGTGTGTGGAGGTTTGGGAACCCCGCTGGTCTCCCAACGGTGCAGCGTGGTCATCACCCTATCCAGAGCGTGGCAGACCTGGTTCATCCGGTCCTCCTGACCTCGAAGACGTTCCGCCAAATCAGCTGGTGGCGCGGTCGCTCCTGCTGATTCCATCTTGATGCGTGATTCTGTCAGACAGGTGTTGTGTGTGGATGAGTGTCGGAATCAAGCGCAGGCACCAGGATGACTTCAACCGTCTTTAGTAACGTAACCAAGCACGTACACAATAATATAACCAACCCAACCGGGTGGCGCAAAACAATTACGCACCAAACACAGTGCGCAAATAACAACGAAAAGCGCACGAGTGCGAACTCTCGGGCACAAGCCAACAACGAGAGAAACTAGACACGATACAGAGGCAGTCTGACATAAACAATCACGCATAACACCTGCCCCAAACCAAGAAACTAAATAGGAGAACAATCAAGACACAAACAAGGGACAGGTGTTATGCACAGACAAAACCAAACGAAACAAGAAACATAGAACGGTGGCAGCTAGTACTCCGGAGACGGACCGCCGAAGTCCGCCGCCGAACAAGGAAGAGGAGCAGCCTCCGCAAACCGTGACACCAGGGTAGATGAGTCAAAGTTGAAGCCGGAATTGGGGTACGTAACTGCTGATCTGATGTTCAAAAGTTCTTGTCGGCTGTAAGAAAAAATAGCGGATACATTTCGTGAAAATGAAGTAAAAACGAATGACAAAATAATCACAAAATAGCAAAGTTGTGTCGGAGCAAAACAGTGGCCATTCAGTACACCGCCAGCCTGCCCATATGGTATCCCGTTGAAAAGATTTACCACAGAAGCAAAACCCTGTCAGGGTAATTCCTTGACAAAGTTTGACAGTTCTTCCTCTACTTATCTAAATTAAGATAATCTGCCATCATGCTCATTTGCTCTGTTTGAAATTCTAAGCATGAGATGACAAAAGGCTCTTTGGCAAGGCTGGATTCGTCTTTAGCCGGCACACCGTCACTGATGCAGGGGTGTGTTCCCATCGGAATCAGGTTCATTTAGAGTTCTTTCCAAACTCATTACCAATTAACCAAAGTGCAAGAACTTGGAAATGTCTTTAATTAGAGTTAAAGGTCCATTGTTTTCGTAGGTAATACCTTGGCCCCTTGAAGAGAACAGGGACTTGACCCCACACACATTATTACAGGGCATTACTTTTGACTCCACATTATTCCAATGTTCCAAACTTTAGTTGAAATGAAAAAAGCTTCTTCACCACTTCAAGTGACTATTCAAATTCACTATTTATGAATTTAGTTACTAAAAATCACTCCAACGCATGCCTTTTTAGTTAAGGGGTGATGAATATGAGTGTTTAAGCCTGTAACGCTAGAATCCTTAATTGAAACAAAGCAGGTACCGTGCCTCTGTTTTAGTAATAAGCTAAGGGATGGGCCTGGAGAAATGTAACCACTCTCAAATTCATAGACAGAGCTATGGATGCAAGGACTGACCATCCATGAAAATAATAGTGTTAACCATGTTTTGAGACTATACAGTGTTTGTTTACACTTACATTGGAGTAAAACAAGCGTATATGTTGGGTTCTTATGGGTACAACAGCTGAACTAAGCTTATGAGACATTTATAAGTTATATTCTTCAAGAATCAATGGGTATGTATGATTAATTTATAAGTCCAAAAATGGATGTAGCAACTAAGATACCAGCTTTAAGAATCCTTTCCACACAAACAGAGAGTGAGAGTTGTGGTAGATCTTGATTTGGAGGTGGAGGAGGCTCATTCTATTTTCAGTAACTCTAGGATACAGTGCTGTTTTCTTGATTCTTGCTATGGTTACTGAGTCTGACGGTAGCACAGTATCTCTCTCCCTCTGGCTCTCTCTCCTCCCCGTCTGTTGAGTCCCAGTGCTGACAGTCTGAAAGCAGAGGCCCTGTGTTGTTAACACTGCTGAAGCTTGGACAGTTTAGAGAGGGCGTGACAGATCACAACGTTCATAGATGCCTTCTGCTTATCCCCCCATGACTGCGTTTTGTTTTGTTTCTCTGTGTACCTTAGATCCGTTCTCACTGCCTACAGAGGAAGCAATATGTGTGTGTGTGTGTGTATACAGTTACATCTCGCAATATTATTTTGGATTGATATTATAGCAATACTTTGACCCCAAGTATCAATTTGTAAAATAAGCCTGTAAAGCTAGAATCCTTAATTGAAACAATAACAAAGCAGGTACCGTGTCTCTGTTTTAGTAATAAGCTGAGGGATGGGCCTGGAGAAATGTAACCACTCTCAAATTCATAGACAGAGCTATGGATGCAAGGACTGACCATCCATGAAAATGATAGTGTTAACCATGTTTTGAGACTATACAGTGTTTGTTTACATTTACATTGTTTACAATCATTGGAGTGAGACAAGCTTATATTTTGGGTTCTGATGGAGTATGACAGTTGAACTAAGCTCATGAGACATTTAAAAAATGGTATTCTTCTAGAATCAATTGGTACATATAATTAAGTCCAAAAATATAAGTCCAAAAATTGATGTAGCAACAGCAGATTGCCCCTTTAAAGACAATTTAATCAGTGGTGAGTTCATGTGTTTTGTTTTATAGCCACTCTAAAAAGCCAAGTGTTCTGAGTAGTCGCCAGACAGAAACGTCTTCATTTAGGAGATCATAATAAGTGGTTTGTCATGTTGGTCATGACTGAGTTAAACTATGGATGAAATGTTTATGCAGATAAATGTTTTGTTCCATATGCATCATTCATTAAGAAACAGGGCCATCAGATAAAAGTGTGTCTAAGTAAGCTTAAGTTGAATGCAAGTTTCATAATTGATTTGTCTTTTGCTTCTACAAAAGTCAGAAATTACTTTTTATACAATGAGAACCTTTATTACACTGTATAAAACCGCAAGTAAAATGTATAATGACACCATGCCAAGCTCCCCGCAAAATCACCATGTTGACTGTTTACTGGTTGGTTAGGTTAACAGTAGCTCTTTTCTTGTCTTCAGTGACACAGTTTGCAGATCAAATAACAAGCACAATCACAGCAGATGGAAAAGGTTACAGCTTTATCTAAGCTTCCGGCTCAAGCTTCCGGCTGAGAACACATGAAAGAGTAAATGAGAAGATATCAAAATGGTGCAAATTAGTCTTTACAGATGTCAGCCTTCATCAATAGCTCAGTTAAGACTCCTATTTTGTGTTATTGTAATCAGATCTACTCTACTGTATATTGGATGACATCTATATATCAATGAGATTGCAAGTGTATTTATAACTATATAGATGGGATACAGTGCCTTCAGAAAGTATTCATACCCCTTGACTCATTTCACATTTTGTTGTGTTACATCCTGAATTCAAAATGGATTAAATATATGTTTTTTCTTAGCCACCTACACACAATATCCCATAATGACAAAGTTAAAACATGTATTTAGAAATGTTTGCAAGTTTTATTTAAAATTAAATACAGAAATATCTCATTTACAAAAATATTCACACCCCTTTGCCAAGACACTTCAAATTGATCTCAGGTGGATCCAATTTCCTTTGATTATCCTTGAGATCACTACAACTTGATTGGAGTCCACCAGTGCCCAATTCAATTGTTTGGACATGATTTAGAAAGAAACACACCTGTCTATGTAAGGTCCCACAGTTGACAGTGCATGTCAGAGCAGAAACTATACCAGGAAGTCCAAGGAACTGACCATAGATCTCCGAGACAGATTTGTGATGAGGCATGTATCTGGGGAAGGGTTTAAAACCATTTCTAGAGTGTTTAAAAGTTTCCAAGATCACAGTGGTCTCCATCATTGGGTAATGGAAAATAACATGGAACTACCCAGACTGCCTAGAGCTGACCGTCTGACCAAACTGAGCAACCTGGCAAGAAGGACCTTGGTCAGGGAGGTGACCAAGAACCCAATGACCACTCTGACAGAACTACAGAGTTCCTTGGCTGAGAGGGGAGAGGGACAACAGTCTCTACAGCACTTAGCCAATCTGGACTTTATGAGAGAGTGGCCAGACGGAAGCCAATCATGAGAAAAATGCACATGACTTCACACCTGGAGTTCGCAAAAAAGGCACGTGAAAGACTCAACATATTCTCTGTTCTGATGAGACAAAAATGTAACTATTTTGTCTGAATGCAAAGTGCTATGTCTGAAGAAAACCAGGCACAGCTCATCACAATACCATCCCTACCACGAAGCATGGTGGTGGCAGCATCATGCTATTGGGATGCTTTTCAGCAGCATGGACTGGGAGACTGGTAAGGATAGAGGGAACAATGAATGGAGCCAAATACAGGCAAATCCTGAATGAGAACCTGCTACAGAGTGCAAATGACCTTTGACTAGGGCAAAGATTTACGTTCCAACAGGAAAATGACCCCAAGCATACAGCCAAAGCAATGCTGGAATGGCTTCAGAACAAGAATGTGAAAGTCCTTGAGTGGCCCAGCCAAAGCCCAGACTTGAATCCCATTGAAAATCTGTGGAAAGACTTGAAGATTGCTGTTCACCGCCGCTTCCCATCTAACTTAACAGAGCTTGAGAAAAAAATATTCTCTATCGGCTTTGCCGATAGTCCCTCTACATAGCAAATCCAAGTTCACCCTCTAGAGTCGACTCTGAAAGCTGCTGCTCTGCCAGCCGCCACTCACCGCCTGAGCCAGCAGCACTGCACATTTCTAGCTGGGGAAATCAGCAGCAGCAACAGAAAAGTACATTATTGAGAAATTGATGAATTGCCACAGTGATCAAAATCGAACTCCTGTTGCAAATATTAGTTGAGTTTAATTAACTAATGATAAGGCTTGTGGTAACGTGTCTGAACATGCATGCAATAAGCAAGCTAGTTAGCTAGCTAAGCAGATAATGTTAGCTATGTTACCTGTTATGAAAGGGTTAGTTATCGTAATCTTTGCCATGTGGTGTTAGCTAGCTAGCTAGCTAGCTATATGAGCTACTATGCGAGCTACAGTAGCTGCCTAGATAAACATGGTGCTACGATATCAGATAGCTAAATAGCCAACTAAGCTAGCTGGTTATCAATTTTAACATGCACCATTTTCAGCAATGAGCCATCTCACTTGTGGCGTAACGTTAGCCATTTACTACTAAGATGTCCTCATCTGACCAGCCGCGATCAAATCCTTAAATTGACAGTTGATGGTCAGATAAGATGATTGTTGTAATAGGGAAAGAAGGACGTGTTTTAAAAATCCTAAATAAAAGGTTAACAATAGGTTTACCTAAGCATGTTTATTGACCAAGAAAGCTGCAGATCAGGAATAGCTGGCATGTGTACGCGTTCTCACTTCTCAAATGACGGGCAGATTTGAGTCATTCAAATCATTTTTTTCTACACACATTGTTAGATATTATGTGGATTTATGACTTGCTAGAAAATGTCATTTCCATTATCATAGTAGCTAAAGATTGTATATATATACAGTGGGGAGAACAAGTATTTGATACACTGCCGATTTTGCAGGTTTTCCTACTTACAAAGCATGTAGAGGTCTGTAATTTTTATCATAGGTACACTTCAACTGTGAGAGACGGAATCTAAAACAAAAATCCAGAAAATCACATTGTATGATTTTTAAGTAATTAATTTGCATTTTATTGCATGACATAAGTATTTGATCACCTACCAACCAGTAAGATTTCCGGCTCTCACAGACCTGTTCGTTTTTCTTTAAGAAGCCCTCCTGTTCTCCACTCATTACCTGTATTAACTGCACCTGTTTGAACTCGTTACCTGTATAAAAGACACCTGTCCACACACTCAATCAAACAGACTCCAACCTCTCCACAATGGCCAAGACCAGAGAGCTGTGTAAGGACATCAGGGATAAAATTGTAGACCTGCACAAGGCTGGGATGGGCTACAGGACAATAGGCAAGCAGCTTGGTGAGAAGGCAACAACTGTTGGCGCAATTATTAGAAATCAACCTCGGTCTGGGGCTCCATGCAAGATCTCACCTTGTGGGGCATCAATGATCATGAGGAAGGTGAGGGATCAGCCCAGAACTACACGGCAGGACCTGGTCAATGACCTGAAGAGAGCTGGGACCACAGTCTCAAAGAAAACCATTAGTAACACACTACGCCGTCATGGATTAAAATCCTGCAGCGCACGCAATGTCCCCCTGCTCAAGCCAGCGCATGTCCAGGCCCGTCTGAAGTTTGCCAATGACCATCTGGATGATCCAGAGGAGGAATGGGAGAAGGTAATGTGGTCTGATGAGACAAAAATAGAGCTTTTTGGTCTAAACTCCACTCGCCGTGTTTGGAGAAAGAAGAAGGATGAGTACAACCCCAAGAACACCATCCCAACCGTGAAGCATGGAGGTGGAAACATCATTCTTTGGGGATGCTTTTCTGCAAAGGGGACAGGACGACTGCACCGTATTGAGGGGAGGATGGATGGGGCCATGTATCGCAAGATCTTGGCCAACAACCTCCTTCCCTCAGTAAGAGCATTGAAGATGGGTCGTGGCTGGGTCTTCCAGCATGACAACGACCCGAAACACACAGCCAGGGCAACTAAGGAGTGGCTCCGTAAGAAGCATCTCAAGGTCCTGGAGTGGCCTAGCCAGTCTCCAGACCTGAACCCAATAGAAAATCTTGGAGGGAGCTGAAAGTCCATATTGCCCAGCGACAGCCCCGAAACCTGAAGGATCTGGAGAAGGTCTGTATGGAGGAGTGGGCCAAAATCCCTGCTGCAGTGTGTGCAAACCTGGTCAAGACCTACAGGAAACGTATGATCTCTGTAATTGCAAACAAAGGTTTCTGTACCAAATATTAAGTTCAGCTTTTCTGATGTATCAAATACTTATGTCATGCAATAAAATGCAAATTAATTACTTAAAAATCATACAATGTGATTTTCTGGATTTTTGTTTTAGATTCCGTCTCTCACAGTTGAAGTGTATCTATGATAAAAAATTACAGACCTCTAAATGCTTTGTAAGTAGGAAAACCTGCAAAATCGGCAGGGTATCAAATACTTGTTCTCCCCTCTGTATATATATATATACACTGCTCAAAAAAAATTAAGGGAACACTAAAATAACACATCCTAGATCTGAATGAATGAAATAATCTTATTAAATACTTTTTTCTTTACATAGTTGAATGTGCTGACAACAAAATCACACAAAAATGTTCAATGGAAATCAAATTTATCAACCCATGGAGGTCTGGATTTGGAGTCACCCTCAAAATTAAAGTGGAAAACCACACTACAGGCTGATCCAACTTTGATGTAATGTCCTTAAAACAAGTCAAAATGAGGCTCAGTAGTGTGTGTGGCCTCCACGTGCCTGTATGACCTCCCTACAACGCCTGGGCATGCTCCTGATGAGGTGGCGGATGGTCTCCTGAGGGATCTCCTCCCAGACCTGGACTAAAGCATCCGCCAACTCCTGGACAGGCTGTGGTGCAACGTGGCGTTGGTGGATGGAGCGAGACATGATGTCCCAGATGTGCTCAATTGGATTCAGGTCTGGGGAACGAGCGGGCCAGTCCTTGCAGGAACTGCTGACACACTCCAGCCACATGAGGTCTAGCATTGTCTTGCATTAGGAGGAACCCAGGGCCAACCGCACCAGCATATGGTCTCACAAGGGGTCTGAGGATCTCATCTCGGTACCTAATGGCAGTCAGGCTACCTCTGGCGAGCACATGGAGGGCTGTGCGGCCCCCCAAAGAAATGCCACCCCACACCATGACTGACCCACCGCCAAACCGGTCATGCTGGAGGATGTTGCAGGCAGCAGAACGTTCTCCACGGCGTCTCCAGACTCTGTCACGTCTGTCACGTGCTCAGTGTGAACCTGCTTTCATCTGTGAAGAGCACAGGGCACCAGTGGCGAATTTGCCAATCTTGGTGTTCTCTGGCAAATGCCAAAACGTCCTGCACGGTGTTGGGCTGTAAGCACAACCCCCACCTGTGGACGTCGGGCCCTCATACCACCCTCATGGAGTCTGTTTCTGACCGTTTGAGCAGACACATGCACATTTGTGGCCTGCTGGAGGTCATTTTGCAGGGCTCTGGCAGTGCTCCTCCTGCTCCTCCTTGCACAAAGGCGGAGGTAGCAGTCCTGCTGCTGGGTTGTTGCCCTCTTACGGCCTCCTCCACGTCTCCTGATGTACTGGCCTGTCTCCTGGTAGCGCCTCCATGCTCTGGACACTACGCTGACAGACACAGCAAACCTTCTTGCCACAGCTCGCATTGATGTGCCATCCTGGATGAGCTGCACTACCTGAGCCACTTGTGTGGGTTGTAGACTCCGTCTCATGCTACCACTAGAGTGAAAGCACCGCCAGCATTCAAAAGTGACCAAAACATCAGCCAGGAAGCATAGGAACTGAGAAGTGGTCTGTGGTCACCACCTGCAAAACCAGTCCTTTATTGGGGGTGTCTTGCTAATTGCCTATAATTTCCACCTGTTGTCTATTCCATTTGCAGAACAGCATGTGAAATGTATTGTCAATCAGTGTTGCTTCCTAAGTGGACAGTTTGATTTCACAGAAGTGTGATTGACTTGGAGTTACATCAAATCAAATCAAATCAAATTGTATTGGTCACATGCGCCGAATACAACAGGTGCAGACATTACAGTGAAATGCTTACTTACAGCCCTTAACCAACAGTGCATTTATTTTTTACAAAAAAAGTAAATATAAAACAACAACAAAAAAAGTGTTGAGAAAAAAAAGAGCAGAAGTAAAATAAAGTGACAGTAGGGAGGCTATATATACAGGGGGTACCGTTGCAGAGTCAATGTGCGGGGGCACCGGCTAGTTGAGGTAGTTGAGGTAATATGTACATGTGGGTAGAGTTAAAGTGACTATGCATAAATAATTAACAGAGTAGCAGCAGCGTAAAAAGGATGGGGTGGGGGGCAGTGCAAATAGTCCGGGTAGCCATGATTAGCTGTTCAGGAGTCTTATGGCTTGGGGGTAGAAGCTGTTGAGAAGTCTTTTGGACCTAGACTTGGCACTCCGGTACCACTTGCTGTGCGGTAGCAGAGAGAACAGTCTATGACTAGGGTGGCTGGAGTCTTTGACAATTTTGAGGGCCTTCCTCTGACACCGCCTGGTATAGAGGTCCTGGATGGCAGGAAGCTTGGCCCCAGTGATGTACTGGGCCGTACGCACTACCCTCTGTAGTGCCTTGCGGTCGGAGGCCAAGCAGTTGCCATACCAGGCGGTGATGCAACCAGTCAGGATGCTCTCGATGGTGATGTGGATCTGTTGGGGCGGTATGCAAATTGGAGTGGGTCTAGGGTTTCTGGGATAATGCTGTTGATGTGAGCCATGACCAGCCTTTCAAAACACTTCATGGCTACAGACGTCAGTGCTACGGGTCGGTAGTCATTTAGGCAGGTTATCTTAGAGTCCTTGGGCATGGGGACTATGGTGGTCTGCTTGAAACATGTTGGTATTACAGACTCAGTCAGGGACATGTTGAAAATGTCAGTGAAGACACTTGCCAGTTGGTCAGCACATGCTCGGAGTACACGTCCTGGTAATCCATCTGGCCCTGCGGCCTTGTGAATGTTGACCTGCTTAAAAGTCTTACTCACATCGGCTACGGAGAGCGTGATCACATAGTCATCCGGAACAGCTGGTGCTCTCATGCATGATTCAGTGTTGCTTGCCTCGAAGCGAGCATAGAAGTGGTTTAGCTCATCTGGTAGGCTTGTGTCACTGGGCAGCTCGCGGCTGTGCTTCCCTTTGTAGTCTGTAATAGTTTTCAAGCCCTGCCACATCCGACGAGCGTCAGAGCCAGTGTAGTACGATTCAATCTTAGTCCTGTATTGACTCTTTGCCTGTTTGATGGTTCGTCGGAGGTCATAGCGGGATTTCTTATAAGCGTCCGGGTTAGAGTCCCGTTCCTTGAAAGCGGCAGCTCTACCCTTTAGCTCAGTGCGGATGTTTCCTGTAATCCATGGCTTCTGGTTGGGGTATGTACGTACGGTCACTGTGGGGACGACATCATCGATGCACTTATTGATGAAGCCAGTGACTGATGTGGTGTACTCCTCAATGCTGTCTGAAGAATCCCGGAACATGTTCCAGTCTGTGCTAGCAAAACAGTCCTGTAGCTTAGCATCTGCGTCATCTGACCACTTTTTTATTAACCGAGTCACTGGTGCTTCCTGCTTTAGTTTTTGCTTATACGCAGGAATCAGGATGATAGAGTTATGGTCAGATTTGCCAAATGGAGGGCGAGGGAGAGCTTTGTATGCGTCTCTGTGTGTGGAGTAAAGGTGGTCTAGAGTTTTTTTTCCTCTGGTTGCACATTTAACATGCTGGTAGAAATTAGGTAGAACGGATTTAAGTTTCCCTGCATCTGGCCACTAGGAGCGCTGCATCTGGATGAGCGTTTTCCTGTTGATTTATGGCCTTGTACAACTCATTCAGTGCAATCTTAATGCCAGCATTGGTTTGTGGTGGTAAATAGACAGCTATGAAAAATATAGATGAAAACTCTCTTGGTAAATAGTGTGGTCTACAGCTTATCATAAGATACTCTACCTCAGGCGAGCAAAACCTCGAGACTTCCTTAGTATTTGATTTTGTGCACCAGCTGTTTTTTACAAATATACACAGAACGCCACCCCTTGTCTTACCGGAGTCAGCCGTTCTATCCTGCCGATGTAGCGTATAGCCCGCTAGCTGTATGAAATCCATGTCGTCGTTCAGCCACAACTCGGTGAAACATAAGATATTACAGTTTTTAATGTCCCGTTGGTAGGATAACCGTAATCTTAAGTCATCCAATTTATTTTCAAATGATTGAACGTTGGCTAATAGGATTGATGGAAGAGGCAGTTTACTCGCTCGCCGTCGGATCCTTACAAGGCACCCCGATCTACGTCCACTATATCTCCGTCTCTTCCTCACGTGAATGACGGGGATTTGGGCCTTGTCGGGTGTCTGTATGATATCCTTCGCGGCCGCCTCGTTGAAGAAAAAATCTTCGTCCAATACGAGGTGAGTAATCGCTGTCCTGATATCCAGAAGCTCTTTTTGGTTATAAGAGACGATGGCAGAAACATTATGTACAAAATAAATTACAAATAACGCGGAAAAACACACATAATAGTACAATTTGTTAGAGGGCTGTAAAACGGCAGCCATCTTCTCCGGCGCTGTTCAAGTGTTCCCTTTATTTTTTTGAGCAGTGTATATATATATATATATAGCTAGTATGTTAAGAAACTCTGTATAGCAGCAGCAGCAAGTGATCTGAGCAAAACATGCAAGGGGAGATGTGAAAGTTAGCAGAGTTACAGCCTCGCTCTAGCCAATCATAGCAGTACGATCAAGTTACAATCCGCCCATTTCTTGACAGATAGCTAAACTAGACAATTGAGTTGTTTATAATTTTGTCCTGGATTGTTTAGAGAAGCATCCAGGCAGCAAAAAATTATCTCTGAAAATTAGTAGAAATACTAGTTTCATAGCATCTGTGATTACAAATCATGACGTTAGGTTCCCATTTGCATTGGATAGATGTTATTTTATATTCTCAAACTAACAGCAGTGCCTATATGATGTCCTTCCATACAGACATGACATGCTGGAGTGATTGAAGTGGTGAGTAGTCATGCTGTACTTCGCTCCGCAGGTAATATGACACATTACACATTACATTACAATGGAACGATTTGATTAGTGTAATGTTGGCTAGCTACATAGTTGTATTTGTATCAAAGATAAAGGTGTAGTATAGAGTAACTATCGAGGTTAGCTAGCCAGCTACATTCGTTCGCAGCGACGCCGTTTTTCAAACAAAGTCAACACCGCAGCCATTGCTAGCTAGCTAGCCAACACTACCAGCTACCAGCTAGCAGTACTGTAGCAACTAAATACAATATCCTTTTAGCCAGCTACATTCGTTCGCAGCGACGCCGTTATTCAAACAAAGTCATCACCGCAGCCATTGCTAGCTAGCCAACGCACCAGCTAGCAGTACTATAGCAACTAAATACAATATAATTTTAGCCAGCTACATTCGTTCGCAGCGACGCCGTTTTTCAAACAAAGTCAACACAGCAGCCATTGCTAGCTAGCCAACATTACCAGCTAGCAGTACTGTAGCAGCTAAATACAATATCTTTGTGCTAGCTAGCCAACGTTTAATTATTGCTGCGTTATGAAAGGAACTAGACACGGACACGAATTATCTGTTTAGTGTGTTAACACACTATTGGTAGTTTGTTGTAACCAAGTATTGGTGCTAAACCGTGTGTTATTGGATGCTAGCATGCTAGTTAGCTATGGCGTCATAGTTAGCTAGCTGAATAAAGTAAGTTGAGTCTATTCCTTGAAACATTGAACCGCTGTAGTTTACAACAATTCTAATTTCTAAAGTGGAAGTTGGGAGAGTTTTATTCGGGTGTTTCAGTGAAACAATTATAGTTTCTGAGGTGGAAGTTGGGAGAGTTATATTTGGGAGTTGTGGTGAGGGAGGCCCCGCTCTCTCCTTTCCCAGATGTTTAGTTCATTTCATTCCGATCTCCTCTGCATTATTGTAGCCATTTGCTACAGCCTGTCAACTATGCCTCTGCCTATCCCTGTTCTCTCCTCTCCGCACAGGCTACACAAACGCCTCACACCGCGTGGCTGCTGCCTCTCTAACCTGGTGGTCCCTGCACGCACCACACACCTGGAGTTCCAGGTCTCAGGCAGCCTCTGGAACTGCCGTTCTGCTGCCAACAAGGCTGACTTCATCCCAGCCTATGCTACCCTCCAGTCCCTCGACTTCCTGGCGCTGACGGAAACATGGATTACCACTGAAAACACTGCTACTCCTACTGCTCTCTCCTCGTCTGACCATGTGTTCTCGCATACCCCGAGAGCCCACCCTAACCCATCTGTCTATCTCCTCATTTGAATTCCATGCTGTCACAGTCACTAGCCCATTTAAGCTTAATATCCTTGTCATCTATCGCCCTCCAGGTTCCCTTGGAGAGTTCATCAATGAGCTTGACGCATTGATAAGTTCCTTTCCTGAGGATGGCTCACCCCTCACATTTTTGGGGGATTTCAACCTCCCTACGTCTACATTTGACTCATTTCTCTCTGCCTCCTTCTTTCCACTCCTCTCCTCTTTTGACCTCACCCTCTCACGTCCCCCCCTACTCACAAGGCAGGCAATACGCTTGACCTCATCTTTACTAGATGCTGCTCTTCTACTAATCTCACTGCAACTCCCCTCCATGTCTCCGACCACTACTTTGTATCCTTTTCTCTCTCGCTCTCCTCCAACACTACTCACTCTGCCCCTACACAGATGGTAATGCGCTGCCGCAACCTTCGCTCTCTCTCTCCCACTACTCTCTCCTCTTCCATCCTATCATCTCTTCCCTCTGCTCAATCCTTCTCCCTCCAATCTCCTGATTCTGCCTCCTCAACCCTCCTCTCCTCCCTTTCTGCATCCTTTGACTCTCTGTGTCCCCTATCCTCCCGGCCGGCTCGGTCCTCCCCTCCAGCTCCGTGGCTTGATGACTCATTGCGAGCTCACAGAACAGAGCTCCGGGCAGCTGAGCGGAAATGGAAGAAAACTAGACTCCCTGCGGACCTGGCATCTTTTCACTCCCTCCTCTCTACATTTTCTTCATCTGTTTCTGCTGCTAAGGGCCACTTTCTACCACTCTAATTTCCAAGCATCTGCCTCTAACCCAAGGAAGCTCTTTGCCACATTCTCCTCCCTGCTGAATCCTCCCCCCCTCCTCCCTCTCTGTGGATGACTTCGTCAACCACTTTGAAAAGAAGGTTGACGACATCCGATCCTCGTTTGTTAAGTCTAATGACACTGCTGGTCCTGCTCACACTGCCCTACCCTATGCTTTGACTTCTTTCTCCCCTCTCTCTCCAGATAAAATCTTGCGACCTGTGACTGCAGGCCGCCCAACAACCTGCCCGCTTGACCCCATCCCCTCCTCTCTTCTCCAGACCATCTCCGGTGACCTTCTCCCCTACCTCACCTCGCTGATCAACTCATCCTTGACCGCTGGCTATGTCCCTTCCGTCTTCAAGAGAGCGGGAGTTGCACCCCTTCTCAAAAAACCAACACTCGATCCCTCTGATGTCAACAACTACAGACCAGTATCCCTTCTTTCTTTTCTTTCCAAAACTATTGAGCATGCCGTCTTTAGCCAACTCTCTTGCTATCTCTCTCAGAATGACCTTCTTGATCCAAACCAGTCAGGTTTCAGGACTGGTCATTCAACTGAGACTGCTCTTCTCTGTGTCACGGAGGCTCTCCGCACTGCTAAAGCTAACTCTCTCTCCTCTGCTCTTGTCCTTCTAGACCTGTCTGCTGCCTTTGATACTGTGAACCATCAGATCCTCCTCTCCACCCTCTCCGAGCTGGGCATCTCCGGCGCGGCTCACTCTTGGATTGCGTCCTACCTGACCGGTCGCTCCTACCAAGTGGCGTGGCGAGAAGCTGTCTCCGCACCACGTGCTCTCACCACTGGTGTCCCCCAGGGCTCAGTTCTAGGCCCTCTCCTATTCTCGCTATACACCAAGTCACTTGGCTCTGTCATATCCTCACATGGCCTCTCCTATCATTGCTACGCTGACGATACACAACTAATCTTCTCCTTTCCCCCTTCTGATAACCAGGTGGCGAATCGCATCTCTGCATGTCTGGCAGACATATCAGTATGGATGACGGATCACCACCTCAAGCTGAACCTCGGCAAGACGGAGCTGCTCTTCCTCCCGGGGAAGGACTGCCCGTTCCATGATCTCGCCATCACGGTTGACAACTCCGTTGTGTCCTCCTCCCAGAGTGCGAAGAGCCTTGGCGTGACCCTGGACAACACCCTGTCGTTCTCCGCTAACATCAAGGCGGTGACCAGATCCTGCAGGTTCATGCTCTACAACATTCGGAGAGTACGACCCTGCCTCACACAGGAAGCGGCACAGGTCCTAATCCAGGCACTTGTCATCTCCCGTCTGGATTACTGCAACTCGCTGTTGGCTGGGCTCCCTGCCTGTGCCATTAAACCCCTACAACTCATCCAGAATGCCGCAGCCCATCTGGTGTTCAACCTTCCCAAGTTCTCTCACGTCACCCCGCTCCTCCGCACACTCCACTGGCTTCCAGTTGAAGCTCGCATCTGTTACAAGACCATGGTGCTTGCCTATGGAGCTGTGAGGGGAACGGCACCTCCGTACCTTCAGGCTCTGCTCAGTCCCTACACCCAAACGAGGGCATTGCGTTCATCCACCTCTGGCCTGCTGGCTCCCCTTCCTCTGCGGAAGCATAGTTCCCGCTCAGCCCAGTCAAAACTGTTCGCTGCTCTGGCACCCCAATGGTGGAACAAGCTCCCTCACGACGCCAGGACAGCGGAGTCACTCACCACCTTCCGGAGACATTTGAAACCCCACCTCTTTAAGGAATACCTGGGATAGGATAAAGTAATCCTTCTACCCCCCCACCTAAAAAAAATAAAAAATAAATAAATAAATAAATATAAAGTGGTTATCCCACTCGCTATAGGGTGAATGCACCAATTTGTAAGTCGCTCTGGATAAGAGCGTCTGCTAAATGACGTAATTGTAAAATGTAAAATAATTATCACTATACTTGTTAACAATCAAAAGTTCTTCCAGAGTTTTTGTTGAATCAAGATAGACTTTTATTACACAAAGCAACGAAAGCCGAGCTGGTCCATGGAGTAGCTGCTTGCCATGACTCGGAGCGCTCCTTTTATACAGACACAAATGCATAGTTACTCCTCTCTATGTGAATTAATAACATATTTCAGTGTCACATGTTGGTTACTCACGAGGCTACGGGGGTTTCTCTAAGTGGGGCTTCTATCTCTTATTAGTGGTGTGACTCAAAAAATGATATACATACGTACGTTAAAGAACAATCACACTCTGTATTGACTATATTTACTATCCAGGCATGCATCTGGAGTACAAAGTATCAATCATGTTCATTCTGTTTTACCTTTATTATTTCATAACACATTATAGAACATATCAATTAATACTTAAACATGGTTTAAACATGTCATCCGTAACCCATTCTCAACCACATACATTTAAGCCTTTACCAACAGCCATCCTCCCTGGCCACTCTGGGTTTTCCTTGTGACTATGTGCATGTGACTATGTGCATAAGGTCATAAGCACAAACAAGTGATAACACTAGTTCCATTGTTACTCCAATCTCCACACAGCCACAACGAGAAGTTGTATCTCCATCACATGTCATTGACATACCCAGACCAGCTGCGGGGAATTAGAGGGAACCATTCTCATCAGAAGCACAGCATTTGCACTAAAGAAATGTATCTGCTCTATTTTAACCCTTTAATTGGTTCTTAATCTATAAGCATTTAAAGCATATAGGCATTTCATTCTACAACATGCATAATTCATATAGTTGGTTTTTATGTTGTCTGCCCCTAAGTGAGATAGAGTAGTTAACCAAGAATTACCCACATGATCTTCACTATTATCCCTGACTGGAGGTTCCACAATTAATTTTCATGTGCTGTGGATCTTAGCCAAGGTAACACACACACACACACACTGTATTGAATACTGTATTTACCTTTATTGTGTGTGGAAGTTCAAATGGAAGCTTTGCCCTTGTTATTTATACAATTTAACAAATGAGCATTAAAGAGGCACTATGCTGAAATCCCTTCGCCGTTTCCTGGTTGATTACGTTCTAATAGTTCGCCTAATTTCAGTTTATGTGTCAAAACAAGCAGTCATTGTGTAGAGAATCATTGTACCATCTAAACAGCTGTGAAATATATTTTCCAGAACAAAAAGATATTGTTGTTTCAGCTGTTTGACGCTGGTGTACAAAACGAAAGTAAAAGACTTAAGAACGGGGAGCATAGAAATAGCACAAATGTAACAGATCTACCACTTCTTAGACTTGCATTCAATGGGGATGAAAGATCTATAACTCACATGTCTATGTGAATTTGGTTGGGTCGCCCAAAATGTTACATATTGTAGCTTTAAATAAATAAGCTTAACTGATGAGCAGAATTTGGTTATAGTGTCATTATGAGTTGACTTTCAGGATGTGCTATTACAAATCATTACTCTTATTGCAGTTGTTGATGTTGTAGGAATATTGACAACATGTCATCTTGATTACATACAGTGCCTTCGTGGAAAGTATTCAGACCCCTTGACTTTTTCCACATTTTGTTACGTTACAGCCTTATTCAAAAAAACAGATGACATTTTTTAAAATCCTCATCAATCTACAATACAGGTGTGCCAAGCTTGTAGCGTCATACCCAAGAAGACTTGAGGCTGTAATCGCTGCCAAAGGTGCTTTAACAAAGTACTGAGTAAAGGGTCTGAATACTTACAGTGCCTTGCAAAAGTATTCATCCCCTTGGCGTTTTTCCTATTTTGTTGCATTACAACCTGTAATTTAAATGGATTTTTATTTGGATATCATGTAATGGACATACACTTGGACTTTTCCAAATTGGTGAGGTAAAAAAAAAATACTTGTGGTGCGTGCATAAGTATTCACCCCCTTTGCTATGAAGCCCCTAAATAAGATCTGGTGCAACCAATTACTTTCAGAAGTCACATAATTAGTTAAATAAAGTCCACCTGTGTGCAATCTAAGTGTCACATGATCTGTCACATGATCTCAGTATATATACACCTGTTCTGAAAGGCCCCAGAGTCTGCAACACCACTAAGCAAGGGGCACCACCAAGCAAGCGGCACAATGAAGACCAAGGAACTCTCCAAACAGGTCAGGGAAAAAGTTGTGGAGAAATACAGATCACGGTTGGGTTATAAAAAGATATCTGAAACTTTGAACATCCCATGGAGCACCATTAAATCCATTATAAATAAATTGAAAGAATCTGTCACCACAACAAACCTGCCAAGAGAGGGCCGCCCACCAAAACTCACGGACAAGGCAAGGAGGGCATTAATCAGAGAGGCAACAAAGAGACCAAAGATAACCCTGAAGGAGCTGCAAAGCTCCACAGTGGAGATTGGAGTATCTGTCCATAGGACCACTTTAAGCTGTACACTCCACAGAGCTGGGCTTTACAGAAGAGTGGCCAGAAAAAAGCCATTGCTTAAAGAAAAAAATAAGCAAATACGTTTGGTGTTCGCCAAAAGCCATGTGTGAGACTCCCCAAACATATGGAAGAATGAGACTAAAATGTAGCTTTTTGGCCATCAAGGAAAAGACTATGTCTGGCGCAAACCCAACACCTCTCATCACCCCAAGAACACCATCAGAATTGAAGGAATGATGGATGGCGCTAAATACAGGGAAATCCTTGAGGGAAACCTGTTTCAGTCTTCCAGAGATTTGAGACTGGGACAGAGGTTCACCTTCCAGCAGGACAATGACCCTAAGCATACTGCTAAAGCAACACTTGAGTGGTTTAAGGGGAAACATTTAAATGTTCTGGAATGGTCTAGTCAAAGCTCAGACCTCAATCCAATTGAGAATCTGTGGTATGACTTAAAGATTGCTGTACACCAGCGGAACCCATCTAACTTGAAGGAGCTGGAGCAGTTTTGCCTTGAAGAATGGGCAAAAATCCCAGTGGCTAGATGTGCCAAGCTTATAGAGACATACCCCAAGAGACATGCAGGTGGGGGGTGGGGGGGGTTGAATAGTCTTATTTCTTGTTTATTTCACAATAAAAAATATTTTGCATCTTCAAAGTTGTAGGCATGTTGTGTAAATGAAATGATATAAACCCCCAAAAAATCAATTTTAATTCCAGGTTGTAAGGCAACAAAATAGGAAAAATGCCAAGGGGGTTGAATACTTTCGCAAGCCACTGTATGTAAATGTGATATTTCCGTTTTTTATCAATTAAAAAACAGGTTTTGCTTTGTCATTATGGGATATTGGGTGTAGATTGATGAGGGGGGAAAAAACAACTTAATCAATTTTAGAATAAGGCTGTAACCTAACGAAATGTGGAAAAAGTCAAGGGGTCTGCATACTTTCCGAAGGCACTGTAATGAATGAATGCACACATCTGTCCATGGGAAGGCTTAAGCCTGCACTGATTCTAACTGGAGATTTTGATTGGAGTCAACACAAGTATGCATGAATATGATTTGTTTTTCCATTGCAGATAGCTGGAAAGAGAAGTCAGAGCGTGGTGTGGGACCATTTCACTCAACCAACACAAGGAGTGGCACTGTGTAATTCATGTAATGAGCAAGTCAGCATGGGATCGGCAACAGCAAAAAGTAAAAACACCACAATTATGTGGTACCATCTGAAGAGTCATCACCCTGCTTTGTTTGATGCAGCAGACAAGACAGGAGAAGACAAAAAGATAACTCTTCCATGATGTTTAAGAGACAGGCAGAGTGGCAGAAGTTGGACAACAGGTCCAAAAACATGGACAAAGTGATAACCGGGACGATCGCTACACACAACCAGCCCTTTAGGGTTGTTTCAGGTGTGGGCTTCAAGCGTGTAATGGCCACCACCGAACCTAGATAGAAATTCTACCGCACAGAGATGATGCCCAGCATCCACAGCAAGATAGTAAAGAAGATCAAAGCTCTGCTGACTCCAAGTAATGTAGGCCAGTACTTGTCCTTCACCACTGACTGCTGGTCAGGAACGACCAAGTCACTTTGACATGTCATTTCATTGACAACGAACGTATACTCCAGCAAGTGTTCCCAAATACCAAAGCAATAAATGACTTGCATACTGGCGAGTACATCAGTCAGATGTTCCTGGGAATGCTGGATGATTGGGGCAACGATGGCTTCACCAGCCAGAGGGCAGTGATGAACATCATTGCAATGTTGAAATCCTGTGTAACCCTTGCCAAAAAGCACCTCTCTGATATCCAGAAGGACCTTGGCCTCCCTGAACATGGGATCATTCAAGCCTGAATGCTGATCAATGGAGCCTCGTGGCAAAACTAGTGGAAACACACCGATAGAGGAGGTTACACTAGAGACAAACCACAACAAGTCCTCCCCCTCCTGCATCATTCCAAGTGTTAAAGATGCTCTCCTAAAATGAAGTTCCTTAGGATAATGGGGATAATGGGGGTAATAGTTGAAGCTCGCATCTGCTACAAGACCATGGTGCTTGCCTACGGAGCTGTGAGGGGAACGGCACCTCCGTACCTTCAGGCTCTGATCAGTCCCTACACCCAAACGAGGGCACTGCGTTCATCCACCTCTGGCCTGCTGGCTCCCCTACCTCTGCGGAAGCATAGTTCCCGCTCAGCCCAGTCAAAACTGTTCGCTGCTCTGGCACCCCAATGGTGGAACAAGCTCCCTCACGACGCCAGGACAGCGGAGTCACTCACCACCTTCCGGAGACATTTGAAACCCCACCTCTTTAAGGAATACCTGGGATAGGATAAAGTAATCATTCTACCCCCCTTTACTCCAACCCCCCCCCAAAAAAATAAATAAAAAATAAATTTAAAAAAATAACATTGTAAAGTGGTTATCCCACTGGCTATAAGGTGAATGCACCAATTTGTAAGTCGCTCTGGATAAGAGCGTCTGCTAAATGACGTAAATGTAAATGTAAATGTAATGGGAATAATGGGGCTAATAGGGTAATGAGAATTTTGGGGTAATGGGGCTAGTGGGGTAATGGGGCTAATGGGGTAATTAGATAAATGGGGCTAATGGGGGTAATGAGAATAATTGGGGTAATGGGGCTAGTGGGGTAATGGGGCTAATGGGGGTAATGGGGGTAATGAGGATAATTAGGCAAATGAGGCAGGAGATGCTGGAGAGCCTGACGAGATGGTTCTCCAGAGTGGAGGAGGTGAAATGTGTGGTTCTTGCTTGTCTCTTAGACCCTTGCTATAAGAGACACCTTTTCTCCTCTGTGAATACTCTAACCAAGGCCAAGGAACGGCTTAAAAAAAAGAGGTTGACCAAGGAGAGTCGGCTGCAACATGGGAGGAAGGGGAGAACCAGGCAGAGACGGAGGAAGAGACAAGAGAGGAGGCAGAGGAGGAGACACTAGGAGACATGGAGACACTGATTTAGTGATCAGAAGAGCACTCTTCCCTTACTCTACCTCCTCTCCTCACACAGACTGGCTATGCCCATCACAGAGAGAGGAGGAGGAGGAGAAAGATTATTTTTGAGTTTCCATGGAAACTGTGTGGGCATCTCTGTCTAACAAGATTGCAAGAGAGAAAAATGCAAGAAAATATTTTGTGTGTGTGTGTGTGTGTACGTATGTACATAACAGAGAGGGAGAGAAAAAGAGGGTGGGCTAGAAGAGAGAGAGCGTTGTTTGAAGAAATCGAGCCCAAGCTGTTGTGTAAGTTCTTCTGAGACGTGAGATGGTGAAGTGGGCGTTTCCAAAGCAAAGCCGTAACCAATGCAATAAATGTCAATTACATTTTTGTTCGTCTTGTCTTGTCTGTCTGTCTGTAGAGCGCGGCACGCTGGAAGTCTCTTAAATGTGCAGAGGACACTAGATTATAGGTGGGTCCCAATAATCTCTCCTTTCTCCTGAAGTGTACACTAGTTCACTACTTCCCACAAATCTCAAAACATTGGATTGGTGGAGGCGTGGGCTAGTGGGAGAGTCATTTGCTTTCAAATCAGTGAAGGTGAGTGAACCTGCAGTATATCAGGGCTTATCAACTATTATAGAATCCGTTACTGGCCGGATGATCGGAGGGCCAGAACATAATTGCAGATAATCTGTAGACTGCAAATTGACCGCAAAAAGCCCAAACAGATACAGTTGAATAAAACTTTATAATTTTAAACCTTGCTTACATTTGTATACGGTCACATATACAGTATCTCTCTATTATGCGTGGGAATACTTTGGAATAGATTTCCAAAATTAAAATAACTTGGAGCTGATTTGCTGGTGTTTTACAGTATTTTATGTCCAGCAATAATATATTTATATAATTGATATACACTGCTCAAAAAAATAAAGGGAACACTAAAATAACACATCCTAGATCTGAATGAATGAAATAATCTTCTTAAATACTTTTTTCTTTACATAGTTGAATGTGCTGACAACAAAATCACACAAAAATTATCAATGGAAATCAAATTTATCAACCCATGGAGGTCTGGATTTGGAGTCACCCTCAAAATTAAAGTGGAAAACCACACTACAGGCTGATCCAACTTTGATGTAATGTCCTTAAAACAAGTCAAAATGAGGCTCAGTAGTGTGTGTGGCCTCCACGTGCCTGTATGACCTCCCTACAACGCCTGGGCATGCTCCTGATGAGGTGGCGGATGGTCTCCTGAGGGATCTCCTCCCAGACATGGACTAAAGCATCCGCCAACTCCTGGACAGTCTGTGGTGCAACGTGGCGTTGGTGGATGGAGCGAGACATGATGTCCCAGATGTGCTCAATTGGATTCAGGTCTGGGGAACGGGCGGGCCAGTCCATAGCATCAATGCCTTCCTCTTGCAGGAACTGCTGACACACTCCAGCCACATGAGGTCTAGCATTGTCTTGCATTAGGAGGAACCCAGGGCCAACCGCACCAGCATATGGTCTCACAAGGGGTCTGAGGATCTCATCTCAGTACCTAATGGCAGTCAGGCTACCTTTGTTGGCAAACTGGCTCTAACCAGAATAGAAAGAGGAGTGGGAGGCCCCGGTGCACAGCTGAGCAAAAGGACAAATACATTAGAGTGTCTAGTTTGAGAAACAGACGCCTCACAGGTCCTCAACCGGCAGCTTCATTAAATAGTACCCGCAAAACACCAGTCTCAACGTCAACAGTGAAGAGGCGACTCCGGGATGTTGACCTAGGCAGAGTTGCAAAGAAAAAGCCATATCTCAGGCTGCCCATCTTAATATTTTATTTTTATTGGCCAGTCTGAGATATGGCATTTTCTTTGCAACTCTGCGTAGAAGGTCAGCATCCCGGAGTCGCCTCTTCAGTGTTGACGTTGAGACTGGTGGTTTGTGGGTACTATTTAATGAAGCTGCCAGTTGAGGACCAGTCAAATTCCATAGTACCAAATCTATTCAGTCAAAACAGCATTTGTCACCGGGGGAATTGTGATTGGACATTGGCGTGGCCATTGCCGGTAGCAGAGACCTGATTTAGCATCAACAGGGGGCCTGCTGTAAAGTAGCCATGCATGCTCAGAGGATGTTCAGACGACAGGTCGGTAGAAAGCCTAAAGTAAAGCCCCCTTGTCCTATTATCTTCCCATTTCTGCAACATGGGTGATTAGTCAGTGACTGCGGGAGCAGCAGGAGTGGGGAGAAAGTAGTGCTGCGACGGTGGTATTTGATCAAGACTAAGGAGCAAGTGGGCGACAGACTTGCTGTTTCAACGCTGCTCTCACCCCCACCCCCTCTCTGCATCATCATTAGCAGAAGCCAAATGAACCGCTGTTCAAATTAAGGGAGGGGATTGGGAAAGCGTGACTGTGTTGTTTGTGTAATAGCTTTCTTTGTGGGCTATAATTAAGCTGCTTCTAAGGGGAATTAAAGAAAAGGGAAATATCCTCCATCTTGTTATCATCCACTCATTGCTGTAGAAGATGTGTTGGACTGGGAGGAAGAGGAGAAGTGTTGGACTGGGAGGAAGAGGAGAAGTGTTGGACTGGGAGGAAGAGGAGAAGTGTTGGACTGGGAGGAAGAGGGGGAGATGTTGGACTGGGAGGAAGAGGAGAAGTGTTGGACTGGGAGGAAGAGGAGAAGTGTTGGACTGGGAGGAAGAGGAGAAGTGTTGGACTGGGAGGAAGAGGAGAAGTGTTGGACTGGGAGGAAGAGGAGAAGTGTGGGACTGGGATGATGAGGGGGAGATGTTGGACTGGGAGGAAGAGGAGAAGTGTTGGACTGGGAGGAAAAGGAGAAGTGTTGGACTGGGAGGAAGAGGGGGAGATGTTGGACTGGGAGGAAGAGGATAAGTGTTGGACTGGGATGAAGAGGAGAAGTGTTGGACTGGGAGGAAGCGGAGAAGTGTTGGACTGGGAGGAAGAGGATAAGTGTTGGACTGGGAGGAAGAGGAGAAGTGTTGGACTGGGAGGAGGAGGAGAAGTGTTGGACTGGGAGGAAGAGGAGAAGTGTTGGACTGGGAGGAAAAGGAGAAGTGTTGGACTGGGAGGAAGAGGAGAAGTGTTGGACTGGGAGGAAGAGGGGGAGATGTTGGACTGGGAGGAAGAGGAGAAGTGTTGGACTGGGAGGAAGAGGAGAAGTGTTGGACTGGGAGGAAGAGGGGGAGATGTTGGACTGGGAGGAAGAGGGGACTGGGAGGACTGGGAGGAAGAGGAAAAGTGTGGGACTGGGAGGAAGAAATCAAATAATCACATGCACCGAATACAACTGGTTTAGACTTTACCGTGAAATGCTTGCTTATTAGCCATTCACAACGATGCAGAGTTGAAAAATAATAAGAAAAACTCAAATAGAAACACAAGCGGAGTAAAAAATTAAATACACAAGAATGGAGCTACATACAGGGAGTACTAGTACCAGGTCAATGTGAAGCTACCTCCTGTAGCTCAGTTGGTAGAGCATGGCGCTTGCAACGCCAGGGTTGTGGGTTCGATTCCCACGGGGGGCCAGTATGAAAAATGTATGCACTAACTGTAAGTCGCTCTGGATAAGAGCGTCTGCTAAATGACTAAAATGTAAATGTAAAATGTACAGTACATACAGGGAGTACCAGTACCAGATCAATGTGCAGAGGTATGAGGTATTTGAGGTAGATATGTAAATGAAGGCAGGGTAAAAGTGACTAGGCATCAGGATAGATAATAATAAGGTATTTGAGGTAGATATTTACATGAAGGCAGGATAAAGTGACTAGGCATCAGTATAGATAATAATAAGGTATTTGAGGTAGATATGTACATGAAGGCAGGGTAAAGTGACTAGGCATCAGGATAGATAATAATAATAAGAGTAAAATAAAGAGAAGAGTAGCAGCAGCATATGATGAGTGTAAAAGTGTGTAATGTGTATGTACAGTGCATTCGGAAAGTATTCAGACCCGTTAACTTTTTCCACATTTTGTTACGTTACAGCCTTATTCTGAAATTGATTAAATAAATAAAAATCCTCGGCAATCTACACACAATACCCCATAATAACAAAGCAAAAACAGGTTTTTAGAAAGTTTTGCAAATGTATTACAAAAAAAAATCTGAAATACCTTATTTACACACAGTTGAAGTCGGAAGTTTACATACACTTAGGTTGGAGTCATTAAAACTTGTTTTTCAACCACTCCACAAATGTCTTGTTAACAAACTATAGTTTTGGCAAGTCGGTTAGGACATCTACTTTGTGCATGACACAAGTAATTTTTCCAACAATTGTTTACAGACAGATTATTTCACTTATAATTCACTGTATCACAATTCCAGTGGGTCAGAAGTTTACATACACTAAGTTGACTGTGCCTTTAAACAGCTTGGAAAATTCCAGAAAATGATGTCATGGCTTTAGAAGCTTCTGATAAGCTAATTGACATCATTTGAGTCAATTGGAGGGTTACCTGTGGATGTATTTCAAGGCCTACCTTCAAACTCAGTGCCTCTTTGCTTGACATAATGGGAAAATCAAAAGAAATCAGCCAAGATGCCAGAAAAAAATTGTAGACCTCCACAAGTCTGGAGGTACCACGTTCATCTGTACAAACAATAGTACGCAAGTATAAACACCATGGGACCACGCAGCCGTCATACCGCTCAGGAAGGAGACGCGTTCTGTCTCCTAGAGATGAATGTACTTTGGTGCAAAAAGTACTAATCAATCCAAGAACAACAGCAAAGGACCTTGTGAAGTTGCTGGAGGAAACAGGTACAAAAGTATTTATATCCACAGTAAAAAAATAGAACTGTTTGGCCATAATGACCATCGTTATGTTTGGAGGGAAAAGGTGGTTGCTTGCAAGCCGAAGCACACCATCCCAACCGTGAAGCACAAGGGGGGGCAGCATCATGCTGTGGGGGTGCTTTGCTGCAGGAGGGATTGGTGAACTTCACAAAATAGATGGCATCATGAGGAAGGAAAATTATGTGGATATATTGAAGCAACATCTCAAGACATCAGTCAGGAAGTTAAAGCTTGGTCGCAAATGGGTCTTCCAAATGGACAATGACCCCAAGCATACTTCCAAAGTTGTGGCAAAATGGCTTAAAGACAACAAAGTCAAGGTATTGGAGTGGCCATCACAAAGCCCTGACTTCAATCCTATAGAAAATGTGTTGGCAGAACTGAAAAAGCGTGTGCGAGCAAGGAGGCCTACAAACCTGACTCAGTTACACCAGCTCTGTCAGGAGGAATGGGCCAAAATTCACCCAACTTATTGTGGGAAGCTTGTGGAAGGCTACCCGAAACGTTTGACCCAAGTTAAACAATTTAAAGGCAATGCTACCAAATACTAATTGAGTGTATGTAAACTTCTGACCCACTGGGAATGTGATGAAAGAAATAAAAGCTGAAATAAATAATTCTCTCTACTATTATTCTGACATTTCACATTCTTAAAATAAAGGGGTGATCCTAACTGACCTAAGACAGGAAATGTTTACTAGGATTAAATGTCAGGAATTGTGAAAAACTTAGTTTAAATGTATTTGGCTAAGGTGTATGTAAACTTCGACTTCAACTGTAAGCATTCAGACCCTTTGCTATGATACTCGAAATTGAGCTCAGGTGCATCCTGTTTCCATTGATCATCCTTGAGATGATTCTACAACTTGATTGGAGTCCACCTGTGGTAAATTCAATTAATTGGCCATGATTTGGAAAGGCAAACACCTGTCTATATAAGGTCCCACAGTTGACAGTGCATGTCAGAGCAAAAACCAAGCCATGAGGTCGAAGGAACTGTCCGTAGAGCTCCAAGACAGGATTGTGTCGAGGGACAGACATGGGGAAGGGTACCAAAAAATGTCTGCAGCATTGAAGGTCCCCAAGAACACAGTGGCCTGCCTGGCCAAACTGAGCAATTGGGGGAGAAGGGCCTTGGTCAGGGAGGTGACAAAGATCCCGATGGTCACTCTGATAGAGCTCCAGTGTTCCTCTGTGGAGATGGGAGAACCTTCCAGAAGGACAACCATCTCTGCAGCACTCCCTTAATCAGACCTTTATGGTAGAGTGGCCAGGCGGAAGCCATTCCTCAGTACAAGGCACATGACAAACCCCTTACAGTTTGCCAAAAGGCACCTAAAGGACTCTGAGACCATGAGAAACAAGATTCTCTGGTCTGATGAAACCAAGATTGATTTTTTTGGCCTGAATGCCAAGCGTCACGTCTGGAGGAAACCTGGCACCATCCATACAGTGAAGCACGGTGGTGGAAGCATCATGCTGTGGGGATGTTTTTCAGCGGCAGGGACTGGGAGACTAGTTATGATCAAGGGAAAGATTAACAGAGCAAAGTACAGAGAGACCCTTGATGAAAACCTGTTCCAGAGCGCTCAGGACCTCAGACTGGGGCGAAGGTTCACCTTCCAACAGGACAACGACCCTAAGCACACAGCCAAGACAACGCAGGAGTGGCTTCAGGACAAGTCTCTGATTGTCCTTGAGTGGCCCAGCCAGATCCCGGACTTGAACCCGATCAAACATCTCTGGAGAGAACTGAAAATAGCTGTGCAGCAACGCTCCCCATCCAACCTGACAGAGCTTGAGAAGATCTGCAGAGAAGAATGGGAGAAACTCCCCAAATAGAGGTGTGCCAAGCCTGTAGCGTCATACCCAATAAGACTCGAGGCTGTAATCACTGCCAAAGTTCCTTCAACAAATACTAAGTAAAGCGTCTGAATACTTATGTAAATGTGATATTTCCGTTTTTTTATTTTTAATACATTTTTAAAAAACTGTTTTTGCTTTTTCATTATGGGGTATTGTGTGTAAATTGATGAGGGGGAAAAACCTATTTAATCAATTTTAGAATAAGGCTGTAACGTAACAAAATGTGGAAAAAGTCAAGGGGTCTGAATACTTTCCGAATGCACTGTACGTGTGTTTGTGTTGTGTCGGTGTGCGTGTGTTATGATGTGTGTGTGTATGTAGTATATGTGAATGGGTGTGGGTTTTGTGTGATAGTGTCAATGCAGTGTGTGTGAATGAGTGTGTATATATTGTCTAGTGAGTGTGCGTAGGGTCAGTGCAAGATAGGGTCAGTGCAGATAGTTCAGGTACCATTAATTGACTATTTAGCAGTCTGGCTATTTAGCAGTCTGGCTATTTAGCAGTCTTATGGCTTGGGGGCAGGGCCTAAAATTTACTTTTTGGTCCACCAGCCACTGTGGCAGGTAGATTTTTTCCCAAATTTCTTTCTGCCATAATTAAATAAAAAAACACACACACATAAAATGGATGACCATGCTTTGTAATGTTTCTAAAACAAGAAATGTATTAGTAAGAAATAATGTGGTATATTGCTCAATTTCATTTATTGTGACCTGAGTCTTAATCAAAATATCAGAGACAAAATGTTCAGCTGCCCCTTTAAGGGCAGGAGGTTACCATGGTAACGGGCCACTTGAGTCCTGTCCTGTGTCTGTGAGATTTGGGATCTGACTAGGGCGTCTTTTCGCTATCTGTTGAAGCAGCAGACTCAAACTAATGTTGAAAAACAACCGAGCATGTGAACAAAATGTCACGCCCTGGCTCTGGGGACTCTAGTATGTTGAGCCAGGGTGTGAGTTTTCATGTGTGTTGGTTCTAGTTGTTGTATATCTATGTTGGCCAGGGTGGCTCCCAATCGGAGACGGCTGTAGCTCGTCGTCTCTGATTGGGAGTCATACTTAGGTAGCCGTTAGGCATTCATTCATTGTGGTTTCTTGTTCGTGTTGGTTTGTGTTTGACCATTGACTGTCACGTTATCGTTTTTGTTCGTGTGATCATTATCTAAATAAATATGTTCGCATTCAACGCTGCGCCTTGGTCCTCCTCTCTTAACGACGATCGTGACACAAAACAATGTAAAAAGACAAGACACACAAGACTTTTGAGTAAATTAGACCAAATTTATGCATTTTAGCGCCTCAAAAAATGAATCTATCAGCACTAAACTCAGTGCACTCAGCTCCCCTGCCAGGCAGTTTTGCTGCACGAGGTGGGATATAGGATTAGTATTTATTTGTGCAATTTGCAGCTTTGAAACAAAACAGCAGAAATTCTTTGAAAACAGCTACTGCAGCATTTTTCTAACTCTAACGTGCTTATACTTCACTTTTTACTATTTTGGAATGTAATGCTCGCACTGTAGAGCCCTGCAAATTGACCACCTGAAATAGACATTCTTACCCACAAATACCTAATTCTACCCGCATTTGGCAGGTGACGGGTGTTAATTTTATGCCCTGCTTGGGGGCAGAAGCTGTCTCGGAGCCTATTGGTCCGAAAGCCGATGCTCCGATACCGTTTGCCGGATGGTAGCAGAGTGAACAGTCCATGGCTTGGGTGGCTGGAGTCTTTGGCAATTTTTCGGGCCTTAGTCTGACACCGCCTGATACAGAGGTTGTGCATGGCAGGGAGCTCGGCCCCAGTGATGTCCGCACCACCCTCTGTAATGCTTTGTGGTCAAGGGCAGTGCATTTGCCATACGAAGCGGTGATGCAGCTAGTCAAGATGCTCTCGATGGTGCAGCTGTATAACTTTTTGAGGATCCGAGGGCCCATGCCAAATCTTTTCAGACTCCTTAGGGGGAAGAGGAGCTGCCGTGCCCTCTACACGACTGTGCGGGTGTGTGTGGACCATGTTAAGTCCTTAGTGATGTGGACGCCAAGGAACTAGAAGGGGAGGAGATGTTGGGCTGGGAGGATAGGAGATGTTGGACTGGGAGGATAGGAGATGTTGGACTGGGAGGAAGAGGAGAAGTGTGAGACTGAGAGGAAGAGGAGATGTTGGACTGGGAGGAAGAGATAATAATAATATAATAATATGCCATTTAGCAGATGCTTTTATCCAAAGCGACTTACAGTCATGTGCGCATACATTTTTACGTATGGGTGGTCCCGGGGATCGAACCCACTACCCTGGCGTTACAAGCACCATGCTCTACCAATTGAGCTACAGAGGACCACAGAGATGTTGGACTTGGAGGAAGAGATGTTGGACTGGGAGGAAGAGGGGGATATGTTGGCCTTTCAAGGTCACGATTGGACCTTGGAGCAGCGTGGCTTCCCATCCTGACAGCAGCTAGGAGGCTGGTTTCCTGGAAAGAGGATTGTGGGTATTGTGTAGGTTGGCGTTGTTCCTCCCCCATTAAAAAGGATTGTGGATACTGGGTAGGTTGTCGGTACTGGTCGTGTTAGGTGGGCTCCTCAATGGGGATAATCACTGTCATTTTGCTCAGTATGTAGGCCTCAACAGTACATCTACTCCACAGCACTGACCAGAACACACACAAGTTTACTAGCACACACACAAGCATACAAATACACACAAGCGTAAAAACACACACATACACACGTGAGCACAAAGCACAAGGGCACACAAGGATGCACATCTGCACATACCCATGTGCACACATACACCATGATAACATAGCAGACCATTGGGTCAGCCAGTATCCACTGTGACTCATTAATTTCATATCCATTTCATATCCATTGCAGAATCCCATCAATGCAGAGTTGGCTGAAATCTCTCAATCAAAACAACGGGACACAACCTTGACACATAATGGACCCAGTTATTATTGTGCTACGCTAATGCTACAGTCCATACTGGACCACACAATAAAGACAGAATGTGAATCTTTTCCACTGTTGAGAACAGAATGCAGCCTATCCATTAGTCGAAGATTCATTCCAAAATTCCACATTCACACGTGGGTGAAACGGTTCAACAGAAGACCAGAAGCGTTCAACTCCAACGTTGGATCCACAGAGCATCATTGGCAGGACGTTAGGCTTCAGAGGGCTGTCCCGGGTCAGCTGTTATCTAAGGTTATCTCCAGCCCCCCCCACCCCTGGTTTTGGGTCAGCAGTAATAGGGGGGTGGAGAGCTTATTAATCTCTCGGGGGCTCGTCGTCCATGAAAGTGCTGAAAACGTGGGCAGAAGATGGCATCAGGGGTCCCGGAGACCCATAGCGCGGCGCCAGCGACCAATCCATCACCCTGACCCTATCGCTGGATCTTAATAACTACTGGCAAGTCTTCTCGCAGGGAAGAAGAGCGTATCCTCTCTGCATGGGAGACGATGATGGATGAAAGATATAGGGGATATCGGTGAAAGAGGGTGTGTGTGGAGGGTTGTGTTTGTGTGGAGGGTGGTGTTTGTGTGGAGGGTGGTGTGTGTGTGGAGGTTGATGTGCGTATGATTTTACATTTCGGTGACTCAAATTGTCTATCAATACAGTACTTACAATAACTCAGTATGCGGTACTATAAATAAAAATGTTGTATTGTAAACACTAACAGGCAGCATATTAAAAGTAATATTGTTGCTGTGTGTGTGCAAGTGGGAATGTACCTGTGTGTGGTATTTTTTGTTTGTTTCTTTTTTTATACCACAGCGTTGTCGAATACTAATTTCTGATTGGCTAGGGCATTCTCGAATGGGCATTAAAACCAGATATCGGGACAGTTGGATGTCTGGATATAATTGGACACTTAATCATGCTGCAATATAAAGCACTGCATGCAGATCATACTTGCTACAAAGTTACAAAAAGCTAAAACAACAACCACACAAACTGAAATTGGATACATTGTAAACACAGGTCCAAGGAGGAAAAACTTAACTAGCTAGCTGATTTTGCAGATACCTATTTTTGTAGCACCTTCTGATGACCTAATGCAATGAGGTGAGTGATGAATGTGAATTTCTCCGGTCCTTCAATGTTGCAGTCATGTCGCAAGTGGCGCTATGCTGTCAAATTCTCCTACAGGTTTCTAGTTTGATCAGCTGTTTTCAGCAACTGGTATTGTTGAATTCAGTTGTTATTGTAGTGTCGAGTTAACGTTGCTAATCATGCTGTGTGACAAGGAGAACCCGCTGACGCTGTATTTTCATCATAAGGTTTATTCATAACAAAGGGTTACAGCGTCGATTTACAGATACCTGCAGATACCCGGAGAATAATCGCCCCATCTCTAATATGATTATTCTGACCTCTTTTGTCTTTACTGTGGTATATATTCTATGTAATCTGATATGGGTGTTCCCCTACAGACCAATCCCAGGAGGACACCTAACAGACTTCCTGTTCTATGGTGTGTCACTCTAAAACGGCTCCCACTAAAACTGAATAAACCTCCTCTCAGGTTCCACTTGAAAACATTAGCAAAGTCATAATTCTTCATACACTAAATATTCCCCCCTTCGAGACACATTAAGTCTCGAAAACAAAAAGAATAGGATTATGACAAGTAACAATTTCTCTTATTGATTATTTTTAACAATAAACCCAAAATACTTTTCTCTGGAGTGTAAATACATTTCTATGAAATATGAACAAATCTTTATGGAGTGTGAATACATTACTATGAAATATGAACAAATCTCTATGGAGTGTGAGAGCGAAAAACCTGTCTGGCAGCCTTCTTTCCAAATATCCATCCATCAATCAAGACAGTAAAATTCTCTCACGGCCCCTCTGCCCCAGGCAACCACTTAAGTACTCCAGATCAATTCATACATATTTATCAATGCATTTGAAACTATGATGCAATTAAATACACATGAAAGCCTCAGCAAACAAAATACTATCCAAAATGTCCACACTCAGGCTGGTCGACCCATCGGACCCTACTGTGGATTCTCTCTATCCCTGCCTAGACTCCATGTCCCTAAGCATTCACGAAATAAACAAAAACATCTGAGATCCCCACATGTATCCAATAACAGCAAATATCATTCTACAAAAATTAATACCTAATACAGAAAGAATATGACACAAATTATGTATTCCACATGCAAATATGTCTATATATCATTGCAGACACTGGAATGTAGTCCACTACACTTCATCTCCTCAGCAGTGTCGACTTCCAATGCATCTTCGATGATGGAATCTGAACATTTCCACACCTTCCTTGTTCCATTTCCTCCAGTCCCTTCATATTCTCCTTTCATATTGTCCTTTCATATTGTCCTTGTTTGAGTATTTCAATCTCTACATATTCCCCCAAATGCTTCTGGAAGAAAAGAAAAGACCAAACAGTATCTTTTGCAAAACAACACATTCAAATTAAAACATCAATATCAACTAAGAATATAAAAATTATATATAAAATGAATCACATTCTATTCCCCCCTTTGATTCATAACTAAATACTGAAATCACACTAATATTGAAACCTCTGAAATCTATCTATCAATACTCCTTTGAGTCTTGACAGAAGGTTAAACCCTCTTATCGTTTCATTCGCAAAACCCCTCAAATTATAGTTAATATTATCTATGTTATCTTCCCAAAATTTTACACCATACCATGGAAAAATTCCCCACTTCTCTCTTAGACTTATCCTCCAATGATAGGCTTCCCAGACTATGAAACTTCTCTCTTTCAGAATCAGATTTATCTCTGTCCCTTTGCTTCCCCTCTTTTAATTTTAAAACCTCATATGGAAGCTTCAACTTCAACAAAAACAACATCCTATCCATCCATAGGTAAGAATATATACTCTCACCACACAACCCCCTAAATAACTCATTTTTATCATATGTTTTATTAGAACAAAAACAGCTTTTAGCCTTCACTGGTTACCTCTCCAATGCTTCATGAAGCGCTGTTAACTGATTTTCCTTCCTATCTAACAAATTCACCTAGGTTAATTAATTTAACCAATAACACTTAAACCTAGGCCTAAACAAATGTTTCCACAACTACAAGGAAAATGAGCTTTTAGCACTCATCCTAACCCTAATAACAGTCTTTTCCTCTAAAATTGGTGCTGGAGCTATTGGCTCCCTTGTAATCAAATGTGATATATTTATGGCTTTAATAACTGTCAATGTTTAAATAGTTAAATTGCTTCTCACTGTTGTTATAATATACTCAATGTCATTGTTGTTGTTTCATCTATTTTCCCCTAAGCTTTGAACTCTTTACTTGTACTTCCATCTATCACCACTAGTGTCACTACATTCACTCTCAGTCCTAACTCTAATCCCTCACTTTCAAACTTTTGATTATAAAAATACACTTACAATTACCTTGATCTTCCTGCTGGGAATTGTAAATATAGATACTCAATCACCCTCAATCGTCTCTTATCATTCAGCAACGCATACTTTCTCAATGCATCTGCTCCTAACAGATCTAAACTCCTACCATATCTATCTTCTCACTAAACTCTACATTTCCCTTCACCACTGTTCTGTCTCTCTTACTACTAACTTTGAAACTTAGCTTACTGTCCTAGAGTTCCTTCAACCCTAGTTTTCCTAACTTTTTAATCTGACTTTTCTCCTAACTTTAAAAAAAATAATTTCACTGATTCATTCACAAAATCCTTTACCACTAATTTTAAAATATGTGATCGGGAAGTCCCCACCTGCTTATGATTTCTTTACACACAGACTTGGCAAACGATTGAGCATCTTTTAGCCTAGTTTGAAATCTCTTCCCAACAATGCAATAGGTATATGTTCTGATACCAGTATGGGTATTTTAATTTTCTTGATTTTTATAGCAGAGCTCAATTGGTTCCTTAAGAGTAATCAGCTGTTTTACTCTCTCGAATCCCTATCCTAATTAGTTAATTTTACATAGTGAGATGTGTAACCTCTTCAGGCTGAACACAGATAAAAGCTTTTCCACTATCCACCATCACTTCTCATAGTCCTTTGTTTTCACTTCAATTGTTGGATATTTTTCCCTAATTGGTGCTACCAGCTGACACCCCCCTTCGGATCTTCTAGGCACTCCTAGAATCCTTGCTCCTTTAAGGGTTCACCTGTCCTCCAGATGATCTTCACTTGCTCCTGTATCTTCCTCTGAAATTCCCTCTTTCCAGAAACTATCTATGGATATGAAACAACTTGTACCACTAGTTGTGGCTGGTACAATTGCATTTGACCTTGTTCAGTTGAAGCTGTGGCAGTGATTGTTGATTTGGTGCACACTGATTCTTCATAACCAAAGCTTTTCTTCTCCTTCTTCTTCTCCCCCCAGTTGTATTTGATCAAGTTTTCTGAGTTTCTTGGTCCTGTTCTTTCTTGTTGTTGACATTTCGGTATTCTTCAAAAGCTTATATTCTAAGTTTTGTCCTCGAATGATCACCTTCCATCATCTTCTTACTTGTGCTCTCTTTCCTTTCCTCAATGTATTCTTCTTCAATTCTTGGGATCCTTTTCTCAGCAGTTTTTTTTTTTTCTTCTCTTCTGTAGTTCTCTTTGTCTCTTCTAAATTATTCTCCTTATCCAGGCATAATACACTTCAGTCTATATCTCTTTCTATTTCTTCTTTGCTAATCATTGTTGGATAAAATCCTCTTGAATATGAAGCACCTTTAATCTCCAAGTCTTCATCTTTGTCTTCATCTTTCCGAACCTCATTCTTCTCTTAGTTTCCAGACATCTCGATTTTTT
The DNA here is from genome assembly GCF_020615455.1 of Coregonus clupeaformis. Taxonomy (NCBI): domain Eukaryota; kingdom Metazoa; phylum Chordata; class Actinopteri; order Salmoniformes; family Salmonidae; genus Coregonus; species Coregonus clupeaformis. The sequence continues at coordinate 22,399,881 of NC_059202.1, forward strand.
CTTACTTCTGGAGTTTTGGATTCATCTTTCTGGGCGTCTCTGCTTCTCCTCTCTCTATTATTCAATCACTTTCATCATGTTGATGACGTCAGGGTTAAGATTCCCTCCACTGGCTATGGTTGTTCAATGTCAGGCCAACTTTTATTCCCTTTTCCAGATAACCTTTAGTTAATGGTATTGCAATGTTTACTATTTTCAACTATATCAACAGGTGTAATTACTTTCATAGTTCTTATGTCCTTTTTCCCCCTTGTAACAACTATTTTATATTCCTTTATTGTAAATTATTTCTATTTTAGACTATATAGCCTATGGCTTCCTCCCTATTTTTTTCTCTCTTTCTATTTATTTTTTTCTTCCCCAAATTAATTAATTAATCAATTAATTTATTCATCAATTTATTTATCTATTCATTTTATTTTATTTTACCAAATTATTGATTAGTGGCAATCTTACCACATCCGATCAGGAAATTAAATGAAAGTAGTCAACTTCAGAGCAATCCAAAAAATAAAGACTTATAATCCTACAACACTACAATACTCATAAACCCATTGCTTAATAAGCACCCAATTATCCTTAATTTTACAGAATAATGTCAGTACTTGATTCCCCCACTCAACTCTAATCAAACCCACTCATGCACAAAAACTCCAAAATGCAATTTTTATTTTCATCAATTGATCAGTCTTTTGCCAAGTCCCTGTGAAATTGTCATAACATCAAATATGCTAGGCACACAAATTATCCTTTATGGGAAGGCAAGGTTTTTTGTACATAAAACAGTACTGGCCTTGATTTTTTGACTTGATCCTGTCGCAGCAGACTCTGTCGCATCACACCCTGTCGCATGATGTACACGTCAGCACTTCCTCTCTCTCTCCTCATTCCTCTTATGTCTCTCATATCACAAAAGAACAAAGAAACAGACAAGAAGTTAGTAGTTTATGCAGTCACTGAGTTATTTCAACCATTCAATATTCCTCTAGTCACATTCGCGCTACGAATTAACTCAGGAATAATATAAATAGCTCAATAACATTTTTATTTTTATTTATTTATTTAATTATTTTTATTTTTAATCCGTCAACATCTCTCTCTCATTTATCAATTCAATAGGTCTCAAGAAAACAGTTTCATCGTCAAACAGCCGATGTAACAACCAGAATACACCATTAGCCTCAATGTTCCCTTCTCTTTGTTCCTTCGTTCGTCTGCGTCTCCCCGCAGCACAGTGTAGCAGAGGAGTGGCATATTTACCCCTACGTCACTCTAGTCATAAAATCACGCGCATGCGCAGTTCAAACATCACTACGATTTCACAGTGGAAGGAGCTCTCTCCCAGCTCTCTCCACGCTAGACAACAGAAAGTTAACAGTCCCGCTGTATTTCCTCTCTTTTACCCCTCATAGACAAACAAAAACACTTAACAGAGCTCACACTATTCTAAAGACAATTTTGGAGGCTCAATCCATTCCAATGGACCCCCAAGGTAAAACATTAGGATGTAGCATGTATAATTTTAGCAATTAGCATGTAGCATGTATCATTTCAACCTCCGCCGTGTCGTAAAATTCCTTTGTTCCTAAATTTCTGCTACCACGAGGTCCCGCCGGAAATCCAATGAGCGGTTACGTCAATCAAAATGATTCGTCAACCACAAGCTGAGAGGTAACATACAATCAAATTATATACCACAGCCTCAAGTCCCCTGGACTTACCTACTTCACCTAACGTGTTATAGGATTTTTTGGCCCATCATAATGATCGCCTCCTTAAGAGGGCTACCGTAGATTCACAGCGGTTCTAAGTTATACACATATTCCTTGGCCTTATTCCTCTCAATTCTTCTTGAACTTCATTCAAGCAAAATATCCCCATAGACACTCCCCCCTTTTTGCGTTGTTTACCAGCGCAAACAAATTTAGAACGGACTCCTATCTCACAGCACATCAGCGACGCACACACGCAAGTTCTTTAACGGTGCATTCTCTCAACGCACAGACACACGAACTGACCAGAGCCCAAAGTAGTGACAAACTCACCCTTATCTGCCTCTGGAGCCAGAGTCAGTTCGGCGCCCATGAATGGAACGCTGAGGAAAAACGCAATTCCTTCCAAATCCTCGTCGCCATTCTGTAGTGTCGAGTTAACGTTGCTAATCATGCTGTGTGACAAGGAGAACCCGCTGACGCTGTATTTTCATCATAAGGTTTATTCATAACAAAGGGTTACAGCGTCGATTTACAGATACCTGCAGATACCCGGAGAATAATCGCCCCATCTCTAATTTGATTATTCTGACCTCTTTTGTCTTTACTGTGGTATATATTCTATGTAATCTGATATGGGTGTTCCCCTACAGACCAATCCCAGGAGGACACCTAACAGACTTCCTGTTCTATGGTGTGTCACTCTAAAACGGCTCCCTCTAAAACTGAATAAACCTCCTCTCAGGTTCCACTTGAAAACATTAGCAAAGTCATAATTCTTCATACACTACATTATATTGGAAGATTAGCTAGCAACAAACTATTTAGCTAGCTTCTGCCTAGTGTTTCATTTGTAATGCGATCTCCTCAACTACTGTAATGAACAGTGTCCTGACGAGACACAACATTTTCTAAGGCAGACGAAATCGCGCATCATCAGCTCATTGTTATGGTCGGATGTATCCAAATAAATGAGACTAGAAAACAGCTTAAACAAATGCAAATGCAGCTACTTTGCTGTTATTCTGGCTGCAGAGGTTGACATGACTGTGTTAGCCGTAGTTGGCTAGCTAGCAAGTAAGGGATAAGAACGTTGCTAGCCAGCATCGCAACAGAACATAAAGAATGAACGACTTGGTCCATAGATAAAGAACAAAAATAATTGACAACTGGGGCGCGTCCCTGGCGATAGAACGAAGTGAAAGATGAGAATGTATGAATTCTCTTACAGTGCATTCGGAAAGTATTCAGGCCCCTTGACTTATTCCACATTTTGTTATGTTACAGCCTTATTCTAAAAGGGATTTTTTTATTTTTTTATTCTCAAACCTGTTTTTGCTTTGTCATTATGGGGTATTGTGTGTAGATTGATGAGGGGGGAAAAACTATTTAATACATTTTAGAATAAGACTAACGTAACAAAATGTGGAAAAAGTCAAGGGGTCTGAATACTTTCTGAATGCACTGTATACTCTCAAAAACATGTTATTTCTACCGGTAAATGTGTGCTTTAGTATTGTTTTCTTTGGCAACTGTGGTATTCGTGGGATAAAAGCCTCGTCCCGCTGCGTCGTCCATTATTTCCAAGGTAACGTACAGAACGTTGGCGTTCATCCCTTACATATCCCGGGGCAATGAAATGGATGGAAATGGAAGAGAACACAGTGAGAATAAACACAGAGAAAAATGGTGAGAACACATTGAGAGGGAGAGAGAGAAATGGGGAGAGGGAGGGGGGAGAGAGAGAGGGAGGGGGGGGGAGAAAGAGGGAGGAAGAGAGAAAGAGGGGGAGGAGAGAAAGAGGGGTGAGGAGATAGGGGGAGAAGGAGGGAAGCCTCTTAAGCATAAGAGGATCCTTTACAATTTGCCAATAATTTGACTGTTTTTGTTGCTGTCAAGCTGCTGCTGTCATCCTTGCATGTTTTTACTTGGTGAGGCTTCGGGGTGTGTGTGTCTGTATGATTCACAACTCCTCCCAAAAAGGTTGGGTCACCCAGATAGCATATGAACATGACATAAGTCACGAATTACAGGAAATGTACTTTAAAACGGTTACATTTTCTCTCAGCCTCAGTGCAAAATGAGTAGAATAGCAGGAAATTAGCTCTAAAACAGCAAACATTTTCTCTCAGCCTCATGGCAAAATAGGTACAATAGCAAGAGATTTTTCTCTCTGCGCCTTGCTCGGTCCTTGCAGAGGGCCCCACAAAACTGCGCTACGCCACTGGTGTGTGTGTGTGTACAAGAGAGAATGAAAGGGATGGAGACACAGGTTGTGTAAAAAGTAAGGGAGAGAGGTAGAGAGAGAGAGAACGAGAGAGCAAGAGAGAGAGAATGAGAGAGAGAGGTAGAAAGAGGCAGAGAGAGAGAATGAGGGAGAGAGGTAGAAAGAGAGAGAGAGAATGAGAGAGAGAGAATGAGAGAGAGAGAACGAGAGAGCAAGAGAGAGAGAGATGGTATTTGGCCGGCCAGGCCCATCCCGCACTGACTGGGATAAGCTATTTAAATTGGACTCATATTAGAGCCGCATACAGATGCAGAGTGGAGATGGGTGAGGACAGGAAAAGAGGGAGGAGAGATTTGGACAAGTTAAATTGGTTAGGCCTTCATTAAGCCAGACAGGTAATGAAAGATCCAATGTATTCCCCCGCACCGTAAAATGTAATCCATGCCATAGAGGAGGGCATTAAGTAATGAAAAGATGGTAAGCTGCTCTGGAGCACGGGGACTGGGTGTGACGTCAGGCAAAAGACGGAGTGAGGGACAGGAGACAATGATTTATCAACTGCCTTGACCGGCTAATAAATGCAACTAAAACTGTGTTACATCGACTCCTCTGGTGACAAGAGAAAAGAGATTAGTTCACTACTGTAAGGACCTTCTTGCCAGTTTCATATGTTTCAAATGCGTTTCAGGCAGGGAACGTTGAAGAAACGCTGCGAGAATGCAGAGACAATGCGGCCACCTGGGAACATGCAGCCGTTACGTGGCGGGGATCAAAGACACGATCTTAATGCGTATTTATAGATCAACGGTGCTCGACCCTCGGGCTCTCTGAGAGGAAGAAGAAGCTTGGAGGGGCCTTCTAACTTTGATACCTTAGTTGTTCCACCACGTCAGGGTCAGAGCAAGAATAGGGGATGGTCACTGGGAAGAGGGTGCTTCCCTCAATGTCACAGTGGTCTATGTTAGGTCTGCCTCTTCTAGGTAGGACATTAGACCCTGGGTCGCACCTCCCATCCAAGGCTGTCTGGAAGCGTAGCGCCATAGCCATGTCCTTATAAGTCCGGCGGCTGCCAAAAATACCTCCATTGGCAGTGAATTATGATGATATTAATAATAGTCCATCCCCTGTACATGTGAGAGAGAGAGAGAGAGAGAGAGAGAGAGAGAGATGTGTTGGGGTTAAGGTTGTCTCTGCACACTGGATGTAGAGTGACACCTAGAGGGATCTGGGATATGGCAGCCTCGCAAACTCCCAATGCTGGATGGGAAATCTGATGGTCATCTGCTACCAGTGGGAAGGGGAAATCGGGAAGGAGAACTACCAACAACTGCTTGTACTGAATGGCACTTTAACAAGGAGAAGCTATAGATAAAACACCTTGGCTGTGTTTGCAGGGTGGAATGACATGCATAGTGGTATGACTACGGTTAATACGAATTAATGTAATGCATGGTAACCATTTTGTTGAGCCACCCCTGGTCATGAAGTCTTCATTCAGCTGTGAATTATTTCACCAAATAGATATGTTGAGCACCCAATCTAAATTAATGGTATGTTACTAGGCAACAAGACTCAGATAACTAGTCTGGCTTATGTAGCGGTATCCTTGCCAACTATGCCTGGCATGTCAGCTGTACTGTAGCTAATTAGGGAAGCTAGATCGCTGCAGGTTTCATGACTGTATTTGAATAAGTGACGTGACTTGTAAGCACTTCTTAGAGCAGTAATGATTGTATAGAGACGTAAATAATGACGGTAAAGTGTCATTCCATCTCCGAAGAGCTGTTGAAATCTAAAGCGGTGTAAACCGCTCCTTGAGAGAGTCATACTAATACGAAAGATAATGGTTTCTCTAAATCCTAAACCGTGACAGTCTGTCGTTCAGGCGCAATATAATGCATGCTGAAATGTACAATAACAGCACATAGGCTAAAAGGAACTACGGGAAGTCATTACTATACAGTAATGAAGCTCTGTGATTGAGTGAAGCTATTGAGCAGAAAGGGGAGATATTTACAGTTGCAATAAAAAGCTGGAAGAGTGCCTTGGCCCGTTAACAACAAAAGGGAACCAGCAAATGATAGGCACGCTAATGCATATTAAGCAATGCGAAGAGCTGCTCCCTAGTCTTTACGCAAAAGCTTTAATGGATAACCGATTGAGCCATACATTTGCACACTACAAAAGATGCAAATCAAAAGTGTGAGGATGTGCACATTTCTCACCTGCGCTACTCATATGCAGATGGGGGTAGTCTTCGTCCCTTGAGGGCCCTGGGTTTGATTTGTGTTTTGCTGAGAGAGTGAGAGTGTGTGTGCGTACATGTGAGAATGTTTGGCAGCGTTTATGTTTTTTCCACTAACATCAGCGCTGATCTGATTGGTCAAAAGACCAATTAGTGAAAACAAGATCAGAATTGGACTGCCTGTGTAAACGCAGCCATAGTGTGTGTACAGTATGTGTGTGCATTCATGTGTACTGTTAACCGCTGAGTAGGGATGGGCATTTAGAAATATTTTCACTCTTCTAATAATATCAAGCTTGCTACTGCAGTAGGGCGGGGGAAGGGCAGTGGCCGGTGTGTTTGACGTTTATTGTCATGAGTCTTGCCCTGGACGCAGGACGGAGCGGTTTCCGCTAGATGGGTCAGCAGCAAAGTCAAACTTGGCTATAATGTAAAAATTCATGAAAATAATAATTTGCTTTTAGGTCTTAATTTAAGGTTAGGCATCTTGCTGCGACAATTTGTATTTTGACTATGGCTATCTAGCAAGGCTAATTGAGGCTATTTCGCTGTGCTCCCCGTCCTTGTCTACGACAACTCCATTCAGATTAAACAACAGCCCACCTGTTGGTTAATCATTGTAGTCTAATCCTTCTCATTAAGTTAACTTAATTCTGTCATTTTTATTCCATTTTGCATTTATTAGAAATATCCCACTTCACCTGCTAGGCTACATATGGAGCCTCTGACTGTAGTGCCGCTTTGATTGGCCAACAATAACAGGGTGATTCCGTGGAAAGTCAACAAGGCATGCCCAAATAAAGTTAGTCATTTCCAAATGAAATCATGTCCATCATTACCCTTAAGGTCTAGTTATATGTTGGAATTCAGGCTTCATTTTAAAAGTTTAAGTAGGAAATTGCATGCATTTTGGCCATTTCAGTCTCAAAAAAGACTTTTCAGTCAATCATATTTCATGGCTTTTGAAAGAGCTCACAGAGCTCCATTCTCCACTCACAGCTGCCCCCCAGTGTTAGTTATGAAGATTAAGCAATACAGACCAAATTGAAGTGTCTTGAGTTTGGTTTGTTTGTTCTACTGTCTTGTAAAGATATGGGGTGACTGGGACAGGCAATGCAACATCCCATAAAGTTTTTTGGGAAAAGTTTTTGTAAAACATGCACATCGGATCAGTCACCTCTACGTGTCAGTGCGGGATCCCTCTTTCCGGGGAGTCACCCCTACGGGTCGGTGCGGGACCCCTCTTTCCAGCAAATCACCTCTAAAGTCTGGTGCGGGACAACTCTTTCCGGGGAGTCACCTCTACGGGTCGGTGCGGGACAACTCTTTCCAGGGAGTCACCTCTACAGGCCGGTGCGGGACACCTCTTTCCAGGTAGTCACCTCTACTGGTCGGTGCGGGACAACTCTTTCCGGGGAGTCACCTCTACAGGCCGGTGCGGGACAGCTCTTTCCAGGGAGTCACCTCTACTGGTCGGTGCGGGACACCTCTTTCCGGGGAGTCTCCTCTACAGGCCAGTGCGGGACACCTCTTTCCAGGGAGTCACCTCTACTGGTCGGTGCGGGACACCTCTTTCCGGGGAGTCTCCTCTACAGGCCAGTGCGGGACAACTCTTTCCAGGGAGTCACCTCTACTGGTCGGTGCGGGACACCTCTTTCCGGGGAGTCTCCTCTACAGGCCAGTGCGGGACAACTCTTTCCAGGGAGTCACCTCTACTGGTCGGTGCGGGACCCCTCTTTCCAGGGAGTCACCTCTACTGGTCGGTGCGGGACACCTCTTTCCAGGGAGTCACCTCTACAGGCCGGTGCGGGACACCTCTTTCCGGGGATTCCTTCGTAGCAAAAGGTTAAAAAGGAATGGATAGAGACATTTCTCTTATTTCCTTGGTACTTCCTCTATTCTTTTGGATATTCAGCCACTTTTAAACAGTATGATGGCTGTGTACAAAAGCTATGACTTCACAATAGAGACTGGAAAGCACTAACCTTTCACAGTGCATACGGAACAAATGCTAGTGCTCTGAATCACTCGCCCTTTGGTTTCGCCCGCTTTGCTCTGTGAAAATGCTATATTATACTGTACCAGAGTTTGTGCCTTTGTCACAACAGACAAGATTATTCCAGTCAGGCACCGAAAAACAATTAGGCTCTTTTAATTAAAACCAAGGGGAAAGACAACTTTGTTTCTATGGTTGCGACTGCACGCTGGAGATACTGTATTTGATTGGGAGAAAATGCCAGTGTGTCATTTCATCACAGCACTGGCCGAGGGGAGGGAATGATTGGATAAATAATATACTTTGTATCAGATGTGTGCTCACAAATACACAAACACACACACCATTAATTAGTGATCACCTCCACTTCGCTGATCCTCAACACGGGAGCCCCACAAGGATGTGTGCTCAGCCCCCTAATGTACTCCCTGTTCACCCATGACTGCGTAGGCATGCACGCCTCCAACTCAATCATCAAGTTTGCAGACGACACAACAGTAGTAGGCCTGATTACCAACAATGACGAGACAGCCTACAGGGAGGAGGTGAGGGCCCTGGCGGAGTGGTGCCAGGAAAATAACCTCTCCCTCAACATCAACAAAACGAAGTAGCTGATCGTGGACTTCAGGACACAGCAGAGGGAGCACACCCCTATCCACATCGGCCAGACCGCAGTGGAGAAGGTGAAAAGATTCAAGTTCCTCGGCGTACACATCACTGACAATCTGAAATGGTCCACCCACACAGACAGTGTGGTGAAGAAGGGGCAACAGCGCCTCTGAAACCTCAGGAGGCTGAAGAAATTCGTCTTGGCCCCTAAGACCCTCACAAACCTTTACAGATGCACAATTGAGAGCATCCTGTCAGGCTGTATCACCGCCTGGTACGGTAACTGCACCGCCCGCAACCGCAGGGCTCTCCAGAGGGTGGTGCGGTCTGCCCAATGCATCACCGAGGGCACACTGCCTGCCCTCCAGGACACCTACAGCACCCGATGTCACAGGAAGGCCAAAAAGATCATCAAGGACATCAACCACCAGAGCCACGGCTTGTTCACCCCGCTATCATCCAGAAGGCGAGGTCAGTACAAGTGCATCAAAGCTGGGACCGAGAGACTGAAAAACAGCTTCTATCTCAAGGCCATCAGACTGTTAAACAGCCATCACTAGCTGGCTACCACCCGGTTACTCAACCCTGCACCTTAGAGGCTGTTGTCCTATATACATAGACATGGAATCACTGGCCACTTTAATAATGGAACACTAGTCACTTTAATAATGTCTACATACTGCTTTACTCATTTCATATTGTGATGTCACGAGAGGCTGTGTCCTGGAGGGACGTTACATCCCCCTGAGGTGGCTGCAAACCCAGACAGCTATGGCTCCATCTGCTGGTATGGTCGGGAACTCCACCCCTCTATGGCCAATCTTCCCACGCAGCTGAAACAAATGAGGAGCTGATGAGCTGAAGGTTTGGGAAGGGAAGAGACACACTGAGGGAGTGTGTGGGGGGTGAAGAGACACAGTCTCCAACCTGGGCTCTCTGGAGGACAAGAGTGCTGCACGTCCACTTCCAGGAGGAATATAAGGATTTGGAGATACTTACCTTTGGGGAAATACTCACCTTTGGATATATGCACCGGTGGAAATACGTGTGGGACATTTGGAAGGACGTTTTGCTGGGTTGGCCACTAGCTGCAACGTGGAATACAGTAAGACTGGGGAAAAGTTATTTGAGCGAGTGAGAGTTATGATTTTGGATGTGGAAGAGACATCCCTGAACTGTTAACCCTTAAAGAGCCACAAGAGAACAGAATTGTGTTATACTTTCGTTAGTTTCCCAAGACCTTTAATAAAATCCTTGTTTTGATTGAACCTGGTCTCCTTGCACTACTTGAGCAATCCCGCTGAAAGCTGTGTAGCCTCTCGTGACATCACAGATGGTGGAGAATACGGGCACGCCAAGCGTTAATAGTGCATGTCAGAGGAGGATACCGAAGGTTTGATCACCCAGTTTTCCAAGTTGGCCGTAGGCTCCCCGCCGACTGAAATGGAGGACATATTGAAAGCCCTTGTTGCTGGCCAGCAAGCCCAGATGCAAGCAAACGTGGCTCTCTTGGAGGAGCAAAAGAAAGCCAACCTTCTGAAGGCAGAGGAATTGCAGTTGCAGAGACAGAGGGTGGTCCAAAATACCCGCCCAATAAAGGCAAGTGACTTTATATCTAAGATGGGAGCTACCGATGACAGGGAGGCATACCTGCATGCATTTGAGGCCACGGCCACTAGGGAAGCCTGGCCCAAGCAACAGTGGGTTGGTCTGTTAGCCCCCTTTCTAACCGGGGAATCGCTGAATGCTGTCCGGGACCTGGGCCCTGACCAGGTTACTGACTATGATGCCGTGAAGTCTGAGATCCTCAGCAGATATGGACTCACAAAGTTTGGTATGGCCCAGCGCTTTCACAGCTGGACCTTCCAACCAGACCAACCTCCTCGGGCGCAGATGCATGAACTTGTCCGAATCACAAGGAAATGGCTGGATCCGCAGAGGAATACAGCAGCGGCGGTGGTGGAGGCCGTTGTGGTGGATCGTTACCTACGCGCCCTGCCTTATGAGGCAAAACGGTTCATCAGTCAACAGGCCTTGACCACGGCTGATCTGACCGTGGAAGCTGTGGAAAAGTACCAGGCCACAGCGGAGATGCTGAATGCTTCCCGAAAAGACCCCAGGAGTGCGGCCCCACCACAAATGGGAAGAACCCGTCCAAAGGACCCCAAGGTCTCGAACCCAGCCACGTCAGGACTTATCCCGGCTCCAGGGGGAGCCAGAAACCAGGCGGGTCCAAGAAGAGTACACCATGAGGGGGGAAACTTCGACAGTGTTACCGGTGTGGGGAGATGGGACATATCTCCTGGCAGTGTGGGAAACCAGCCGATGAACCTATGCCCACTGCGGAGTCCTCCAGCTCAGCACCCACACACCGTTTTGCCTCGCTCTTGGGAGTCGTAGATGGCGGCCCAGATCGACCCCCCCACCTGCCCGGTAACTGTGAATCACCATGATGTGGAGGCCTTACTGGATTCTGGTAGCCGGGCCACCCTGGTGCGTAAGGATTTGGTGGGCCCAACGTGTCTGACCCCCGGGGAAAGTCCTCCCAGTTTCCTGTGTCCATGGGGACACCAGAGAATACCCCATTACTGAACTTACAATGACCAGCACACGGGGAACCATACACACGACGGCGGGGGTGGTTGATTCCCTCCCGTCCCTGTCCTAATTGGACGAGACTGCCCAGCCTTTTACCCACTCTGGAGAGAGTCTCAGGAGAGGATAACCCGAGTACCTCGGAAACGGAGAGGCAAGACTCATCCTGGGAAGGCTCCGGTGCAATCCTCCGAGTTACTCACTCCCGCCCGGGCTCTGATAGGGATGGCAGGTGCCCAGACCGACACAGAGACGGAGCTACAGAATCTGGACAAAGAACTGTCTGGTCTGAAGGGGACCGCTGAGAGGTATCGTTTGTTAAAGCAACAGTTAGACATGAAGACAGAAGAGTTAGATATCCTCCAGGTTAAACTCCAACAGAGCTCCTTCCCTAAGCAACAGGAGGAGCTGGAGAGGCTGCGCAGGACCATCGAGGAGTGTGAGGAGACCCTGCGCAGTAGTAAGGAGGTCCAGAAGAAGGCAGAGGAGAAGTACAAGGTGTTGGAGAACAAGATGAAGAATGCGGAGGCAGAGAGAGAGAAGGAACTGAAAGCTGCTCAACAGAAGCTAAACTCTGCTAAAACCAAGGCTGATGCGTTCAGTAAGAAACTCAAGGAGAGACAACAGGAGGCTGAGTCCCTGGTCCTAGAGTTGGAGGAGTTGAAGAGAGAGCAGTCTGGCAAGCACCACGGCAATGCGGACGCCCTCTCCCGGCGTGATGCCTTCTTCGCTGCCTTTACCCCGACGAGGACGTCGGTCCCGAGGAGGGGGTGTGATGTCACGAGAGGCTGTGTCCTGGAGGGACGTTACATCCCCCTGAGGTGGCTGCAAACCCAGACAGCTATGGCTCCATCTGCTGGTATGGTCGGGAACTCCACCCCTCTATGGCCAATCTTCCCACGCAGCTGAAACAAATGAGGAGCTGATGAGCTGAAGGTTTGGGAAGGGAAGAGACACACTGAGGGGGTGTGTGGGGAAGTGAAGAGACACAGTCTCCAACCTGGGCTCTCTGGAGGACAAGAGTGCTGCACGTCCACTTCCAGGAGGAATATAAGGATTTGGAGATACTTACCTTTGGGGAAATACTCACCTTTGGATATATGCACCGGTGGAAATACGTGTGGGACATTTGGAAGGACGTTTTGCTGGGTTGGCCACTAGCTGCAACGTGGAATACAGTAAGACTGGGGAAAAGTTATTTGAGCGAGTGAGAGTTATGATTTTGGATGTGGAAGAGACATCCCTGAACTGTTAACCCTTAAAGAGCCACAAGAGAACAGAATTGTGTTATACTTTCGTTAGTTTCCCAAGACCTTTAATAAAATCCTTGTTTTGATTGAACCTGGTCTCCTTGCACTACTTGAGCAATCCCGCTGAAAGCTGTGTAGCCTCTCGTGACATCACAATATGTATATACTGTATTCTATTCTACTGTATTTTAGTCAATGCCGCACCGACATTGCTCGTCCTAATATTTATATATTTCTTAATTCCATTCTTTTATTTTTAGATGTGTGTCTATTGTTGCGAATTGCTAGATACTACTGCACTGTTGGAGCTAGGAACACAAGCATTTCGCTACACCCGCAACACCCTCTGCTAAATATGTGTATGTGACCAATACAATTTGATTTGATTGATTTGATTTGATCAGCTGCCTCTGCTATCATGATTATTCCATCACATCAAAGCGTAAATGTGCGCTTAACAAAAATATAAACGCAACATGTTGGTCCCATGTTTCATGCGCTGAAATAAAATATCCTAGAAATGTTCCATTCGCACAAAAAGCTTATTTCGCTAAAAACAAATCCACACATTTGTTTACATCCCTGTTAGTGGGCATTTCTCCTTTGCCAAGATAATCCATCCATCTGACAGGTGTGGCATATCAAGAAGCTGATTAAACAGCATGATCATTACACATGTGCACCTTGTGCTGGGGGTAATAAAAGGCCACTCTAAAATGTGCAGTTTTGTCACACAACACAATGCCACAGATGTCTCAAGTTTTGAGGGAGCGTGCAATTGGCATGCTGACTGCAGGAATGTCCACCAGAGCTGTTGCCAGATAATTAAATGTTTAAGAATTTGGCAGCACTTCTAACCGGCCTCACATTCGCAGACCAAGTGTATGGCATCGTGTGGGCAAGCGGTTTTCAGATTTCAACGTTGTGAACAGAGTGCCCCATGGTGGCAGTGGGGTTATGGTATGGGCAGGCATAAGCTACGGACAATGAACTATGGTATTTTATCTATGGCAATTTGAATGTACAGAGATACGGTGACGAGACCCAGAGGCCCATTGTCATGACATTCATCCGCTGCCATCACCTAATGTTTCAGCATGATAATGTACTGCCCCATGTTACAAGGATCTGTACACAATTCCTGGAAGCTGAAAATGTCCCAGGCCTTCATACTTACCAGACATGTCACCAATTGAGCATGTTTGGGATGCTCTGGATCAACGTGTACAACAGCATTTTCCAGTTCCCGCCAATATCCAGCAACTTCGCAAAGCCATTGAAGAGGAGCGGGACAACATTTCACAAGCCACAATCAACAGCCTGATCAACTCTATGCGAAGGAGATGTGTCGCGCTGCATGAGGGAAGTGGTGGTCACACCAGATACTGACTGGTTTTCTGATCCACGCCCCTACCTTTTTTTAAGGTGTCTGTGACCAACAGATGCATATCTGTATTCCCAGTCATGTGAAACCCATAGATTAGGGCCTAATACATTTATTTCAAATGACTGATTTCCTTATATGAACTGTAACTCAATAAAATCTTTGAAATTGTTGCATGTTGCGTTTATATTTTTGTTCAATATAAGTGAAGGAAAAGCACTGCCCTCATCTTTACCACTTTCGCCGTCTCACACCATTCAAAAGGTCAACGTTGTCATGGTATGTGCAACATAGAATGCATTCATGTGTATTTTAATCCCTTTTTAATGTTAAAAGATTTAAATTTTTAACATTTATTTTAATCCCCCAAACGTTTATCTAAAGACGTTATTTGTTTCTCATGATGTTACAGTTCCATTGTCAGATATTTGTTCATACGTGACAATTGTGTGTTTTACCGTAGGATCAAACTGCAAAAAATAATTTCAAACCACACTAAATCAGTTTCATAGAGCATATTGCTTCCATCACATGACAACTTCAGCAAACAAAACCGTTTTAACTGCATGTAGCCTATTCCAGCAGAAATCAGGCAAACAACCACCATTGGTTGGTAACATCCTATTTTTAGGTTCTTGGTCAGTGCGCTCTGCTCTGCTCACAGGGGCGTGCAAAACAGTCCTTATTGGACAACATGGAGAGGAAGGGAGAGTGCTCAGATTGATACCATTTATTTTTTCAACAGCCAAATGGTCCATTGGCTGCAAACAGGGAGTAAAAATAAGAGGCTAAGTAATGAACACTGTCTAAGGGAGAAACAGGCAGCTCTCTAAACCTGTGTGCGCTCACTCCTGACCAGACCCACCCTGGAACCACTTAAATCACTTAAAGCCCACTGTCTATGAGATCAACACAACTACACAGGCAGTCAGGCGCAAACAACACACAAACAACACACATACACAGGCAGACACACACACACGCACGCACTGACATGCACACAAGGATGTGAACGCACACACACACGGGTCAATCGCCATGCACACTTCACCTCTGGTGTTGCTGCTTAAAGTGCTTCAACACTCACCCAGACATTTGAAGAATATTTAAAGTCCTTGTTACTGTACATGAAGTTGTCACATAGCCAAGCCATATGAAACCAGTGGCTGATTAGAGCGTTCCTTTCTTCATAATACATTTATTATTTATTATTATTTATTTATAAAGAACAGACAGTTGCATGACCAAGAGGAATATTACGTCGCATGAAAAAAAAACTAACGGTGCTCTAAGCTAAATAACCAATTACATAAAGCTGGAGTTGTATAAAGCTGGAGTTGTATAAAGCCTAGGTATTATATGTACATATCCAGCTCAACTACCTCGTACCCCTGCACATGGACTCGGTACTGGTACCCCGTGTATATAGCCAAGCTATCGTTACTCATTGTGCATGTATTATTGCTTTTATTACTATGTGTTTTATTTTTCTATTATTTCTCTATTTTATTTCTCTCTGCATTGTTGGGAAGGTCCCGTCAGTAAGCATTTCACTGTTAGTCCACACCTGTTGTTTACCAAGCATGTGACGAAAAAAATGTGATTTGATTTGACAGAAGAACAAAGCAAGCAAGTACAAAGGAACCCTGCATTCACCGCACCCACAAGCCCAAACAGAACACGTTCAACTAGGTCGATGGCCAAAAAAGCTTTTTTCAATTCTGGCACAGCAGAATACTTGGATGCAAACCGTGGCGCCAAATCAAGGCAAGCCTGGTTGCTGCCAAATGGATCACAAAACCCTTAGTAAACCCATAGTAAAACCTTAGTAAAAATGTTTGTTTGGCGTGCTGTCCTTCAGTTCCTTAAAATTAAATAAAGGACATTTAAAATATTGCAGGAAACAAGCACTCAATCCCCAGACCAAAGATATTTTTAGCAGTACAGTGCATAAGAGAAGCCCCCTCCGAACCCTTCACACACCATTACCCCTGTCAAACTACCCCCTTTCCTCTCCCCCCTAGCCTACTGCGGCTGTTGGCTTGTAACAGCAAAAAAGGGACTAAGATACAAATGGCTTATCTGAGAGTGATACATCTTCCCATTGTTGACGTGCTATGCACTGCAGTAGCAAGGTCTCGTGGGGCAGAGTGCCTGGGGAGCGGACCCCATAGCTGTTGTGTAAGTGAGCTGTCAACGACCCTGTGGAGCAGAAAGCTGAGGGGGTAAATGCAGTCGTTGCCAGGAGTGGTTGAAGGAGGAAAAACACTTCAGTTCTCTGTCACGATCCAGGTTTCCATCCAACATTCTTATGAGAGTAAAGTACATGTCGGATAAAAAATGTCATGACGGGCCTGATGGAAACAGAACATTTGGCGGTAAACTTTCCAAATGTCTACAAAACAAAACACGCTGGACAAGGTGGGATCTTTTTGTGTCGGTAAAATGAATTATGCGAGAAATGTCGGTGTAAAACGTTTTTATGCACAAATATTGATACAATAACCAACATATCGAAGTAAATTTGTAGTCACGCGATGACATGTTGTGGTCCTCCCACAACAAATCATCGGGAAAGCATGCAGTTTATTAGGCTACAGATTAAATACATTATGATGAACTTCACAGGGTGGTGAAAGTGCAAGGTGATGAGCTTGATGCTCCTTTCCAATAGCTATCGAGGATCTTATTCTGGTGAAATGATCATCAAAACTTGGCTGCCGTTTGATAAATTAAAAAAATCTCGCTATATAAAGCAACATTTTTTGTGAGAAAACCATCAGTAGAGTTGAAAATGAGATGGAAACCCTTTTAACTGTATTTTTTATTAGGTACATGGGAATTTAACCGCAAAATGTATTTTTATGTGCACTTTTATATGCAACAAGTCAATTTGAAACATCTCTGGTGGGAAAATGCGCATATTGTTTTTATGCAGATTCTTTAATATTCGCATCAAAATATGTCGCCAATTAGATGGAAACCTAGCTACAGAGAGATTTTATCAGTGTTCAAGGGTAGCTTATCAGTGATTTGTCCCGTCTTAATATGGGAACAACACCTTTACATTTCTGAAAATGATACACGTCTGATTCAAACTAGTTGTGATTAAAACATTTGTTTTAATCTTTATGTCTTTGAGGCTGGCATGCATGTTGACTTACATCCCTTCAACTGTGAAAATTACTGAGAGTTATTACGAAACATCAGGAGGATCTCTCTCCTCTGACGGAGACCATTTTGTTGCTCATCAGAATGCCCAGATAGTGGAGGCCATTTTGTTGCTCATCAGAATGCCCAGATAGTGGAGGCCATTTTGTTGCTCATCAGAATGCCCAGATAGCGGAGGCCATTTTGTTGCTCATCAGAATGCCCAGATAGCGGAGGCCATTTTTGCTCATCAGAATGCCCAGATAGCGGAGGCCATTTTGTTGCTCATCAGAATGCCCAGATAGCGGAGGCCATTTTGTTGCTCATCAGAATGCCCAGATAGCGGAGGCCATTTTGTTGCTCATCAGAATGCCCAGATAGAAGAGTGACATACACATAGTGGTGGTTTCAGTCTCTCTCCTCATCATAGAGGCGGTCTGTGGATTTACTGCTGAATACCTGCTGACAGGAACACGGTAGGGCTTCACTGCTGC
The DNA here is from genome assembly GCF_020615455.1 of Coregonus clupeaformis. Taxonomy (NCBI): domain Eukaryota; kingdom Metazoa; phylum Chordata; class Actinopteri; order Salmoniformes; family Salmonidae; genus Coregonus; species Coregonus clupeaformis. Next base: position 22,417,543 of record NC_059202.1, read on the forward strand.
TGCATGTATGAATAATTAATTACAGCATGCGTAAATGCATACATATGAGATAAATACATTCCAAGAGCCAATCATTTTTGCCAGCTCTCTCTCTCACGGGCCACGTATCCTTAAATGAATTCCCCTCTGAAGTCATTTTCTGAAATCTGTTTAATCCACTGGCAAGCTTCTTTTTATCACAAGGCAATGAGGCAGACGTGCAGTATCAGACTCCTCAGCTACCACCATCAGATGTTTGTAGGGGTAGTTGACGTGAGTTGAGTTTCTCTTTTATTCAGAATGACATGTTTAAGTTGTTGACAAACAACCACTCTCAACTACTGACTTCACTGCTTCACTACCAGAACCCATGGACCATTCCACCTTACAAAATCCATCCCTCACTCCACCCTTCTCTCCCAACCCAGTACCCCTCTCCCAACCCAGTACCCCTCTCCCACTCCACCCCTCTCTCCCAACCCAGTACCTCTCTCCCACTCCACCCCTCTCTCCCAACCCAGTACCTCTCTCCCACTCCACCCCTCTCTCCCAACCCAGTACCCCTCTCCCACTCCACCCCTCTCTCCCAACCCAGTACCTCTCTCCCACTCCACCCTCTCTCCCAACCCAGTACCCCTCTCCCAACCCAGTACCCCTCTCCCACTCCACCCCTCTCTCCCAACCCAGTACCCCTCTCCCACTCCACCCCTCTCTCCCAACCCAGTACCCCTCTCCCACTCCACCCCCTCTCTCCCACTCCACCCCTCTCTCCCAACCCAGTACCCCTCTCCCACTCCACCCCTCTCTCCCAACCCAGTACCCCTCTCCCACTCCACCCCTCTCTCCCAACCCAGTACCCCTCTCCCACTCCACCCCTCTCTCCCAACCCAGTATCCCTCTCCCACTCCACCCCTCTCTCCCAACCCAGTACCCCTCTCCCACTCCACCCCTCTCTCCCAACCCAGTACCTCTCTCCCACTCCACCCCCTCTCTCCCAACCCAGTACCTCTCTCCCACTCCACCCCTCTCTCCCAACCCAGTACCCCTCTCCCAACCCAGTACCCCTCTCCCACTCCACCCCTCTCTCCCAACCCAGTACCTCTCTCTCCCACTCCACCCCTCTCTCCCAACCCAGTACCTCTCTCTCCCACTCCACCCCTCTCTCCCAACCCAGTACCCCTCTCCCACTCCACCCCTCTCTCCCAACCCAGTACCCCTCTCCCACTCCACCCCTCTCTCCCAACCCAGTACCTCTCTCTCCCACTCCACCCCTCTCTCCCAACCCAGTACCTCTCTCCCACTCCACCCCTCTCTCCCAACCCAGTACCCCTCTCCCACTCCACCCCTCTCTCCCAACCCAGTACCCCTCTCCCACTCCACCCCTCTCTCCCACTCCACCCCTCTCCCACTCCACCCCTCTCTCCCAACCCAGTACCTCTCTCCCACTCCACCCCTCTCTCCCAACCCAGTACCTCTCTCCCACTCCACCCCTCTCTCCCAACCCAGTACCTCTCTCCCACTCCACCCCTCTCTCCCAACCCAGTACCTCTCTCCCACTCCACCCTCTCTCCCAACCCAGTACCCCTCTCCCACTCCACCCCTCTCTCCCACTCCACCCCTCTCTCCCAACCCAGTACCCCTCTCCCACTCCACCCCTCTCTCCCAACCCAGTACCTCTCTCCCACTCCACCCCTCTCTCCCAACCCAGTACCCCTCTCCCACTCCACCCCTCTCTCCCACTCCACCCCTCTCTCCCAACCCAGTACCCCTCTCCCACTCCACCCATCTCTCCCAACCCAGTACCCCTCTCCCACTCCACCCTCTCTCCCAACCCAGTACCTCTCTCCCACTCCACCCCTCTCTCCCAACCCAGTACCCCTCTCCCACTCCACCCCTCTCTCCCAACCCAGTACCCCTCTCCCACTCCACCCCTCTCTCCCAACCCAGTACCCCTCTCCCACTCCACCCCTCTCTCCCAACCCAGTACCCCTCTCCCACTCCACCCATCTCTCCCAACCCAGTACCTCTCTCCCACTCCACCCCTCTCTCCCAACCCAGTACCCCTCTCCCACTCCACCCATCTCTCCCAACCCAGTACCCCTCTCCCACTCCACCCCTCTCTCCCAACCCAGTACCTCTCTCCCAACCCAGTACCCCTCTCCCAACCCAGTACCTCTCTCCCAACCCAGTACCCCTCTCCCACTCCACCCCTCTCTCCCAACCCAGTACCCCTCTCCCACTCCACCCCTCTCTCCCAACCCAGTACCTCTCTCCCACTCCACCCCTCTCTCCCAACCCAGTACCTCTCTCCCACTCCACCCCTCTCTCCCAACCCAGTACCCCTCTCCCACTCCACCCCTCTCTCCCAACCCAGTACCTCTCTCCCACTCCACCCTCTCTCCCAACCCAGTACCCCTCTCCCACTCCACCCTCTCTCCCACTCCACCCCTCTCTCCCAACCCAGTACCCCTCTCCCACTCCACCCCTCTCTCCCACTCCACCCCTCTCTCCCACTCCACCCCTCTCTCCCACTCCACCCCTCTCTCCCACTCCACCCTTCACTCCACTCATCTCTTCCAACCCAGAAGACATCGCTCACTCTATATCTCTCTCTTCCCCAGAACCACCCCTCACTTTTACATTTTAGTCATTTATCAGACGCTCTTATCCAGAGCGACTTACAGTTAGTGAGTGCATACATTTTCATACTGGCCTCCCGTGGGAAACAAATTGGCCCAGCGTCGTCCAAGGTAGGGGGAGGGAATGGCCGGCAGGGATGTAGCTCAGTTGGTAGAGCATGGTGTTTGCAACGCCAGGGTTGTGGGTTCGCTTCCCACGGGTGGCCAGTATGAAAAAAATAAAATAAGAAATAATAATGTATGCACTCACTAACTGTAAGTCGCTCTGGATAAGAGCGTCTACTAAAATGTAAAATGTAAATAAATATACTTGTTTAACTGTATCTGGTTTGCCATTCCAAATAAAGTTAAATATTTTCTTCATTTGAAAAAGGATTCTCCTGGAGTTGGTAGAGGCATGAATAAATACTGTAAATGAAACCTCTCCTGAATAAGTTAATCAAACGACTTTGGTTTTGCGTCTAGATTATTCAATGCATCTGTATGACATTCATCTACACCACTAATGTGTAATGTTTGGTTTTCTATTTCTTCTGTAAGTCTTTTCTCTGTTTTAGTTTTTGGGATGAAAATTGAATTGAGTGGCTTAAAGGCATCCCATATGATAAGTGCAAGGAAAAGTCTGTTATGAATTCCTTAGTTTATGTTAAGAAAGTCAGCCAATAAACCATGGTTAAATGTCCAATATCCCCGCCCTCGTGGATTGTCTGTCATAGTTACATAAAGGGCTATACGCTGATGGTCTAATCGCATTCGATCCTCAATCCATACTTTTTTTTTCCACTTTTGGCACCATAGAAAATCATTCCAGAAAAGAATCAATCCGACTGGCTTGATTAAGCCTCCTCCAAGTATATCTTACGAGATCCGGGTTTTTAAGCCTCCAAATACCTGTGAATTCCAACGTCTATAATATCCATAATCTCTTTGAGCGCCAGAGGGTGATGGTTGGTAGTATGATTACCTTTACAGTCCATTGACGTACTTAAAACTGTATTGTAGTCCCCTACCATTATGACAGAGTTATTTGTATCTTGGAAACTAATTACTGTAGATTATTATAAATGTTTTCAAAGAAGTTTGGCTCGTCATTATTTGGTCCATATAGATGTGTGAGTCATAACTGTTTATCATCAAGTAGTATATTCAAGGCAATCCATCTTCCTTGAGGATCTATTTTAACGGATTGTACCTCAAGATCCAAACTGTTTTGGAATAGGATCATAACACCTTTTGAATTTTTTAACCCATGACTGAAATAGATTTTACCATTCCATTATTTTTCCCAGAACACTTCGTCAGAAGATATTGAATGAGTTTCCTAACGACAATAAATATGGTAATCCTTCTCCTTCAGCCATGTAAAAACTACTCTTCTTTTCTTATTGTCAGCCAAACCATTGGAATTATAGCTAGCTATACTTAATTCACCCATTACCATGATGGGTTTCATTTTAAGATACTTATCACTGTTCTTACCACCATTTTCAAATACTTATCCATACTAACTCTAAATAGACCTCCAGTTGTCCTCCAATACCCCACTCACAAACAAAACAACAACAATAAGTAAATAAAAATCCCTCCCCAGATGTCTTGGAGGCAGTTGATGAGGGAGGGGAGAAGTATGTAAGTAAATATACTTAAGTATATTTTAGCATTGTCTTTTACTTTTGATACTTCAGTATATTTAAAACTAGATACTTTTAGACTTTTACTCAAGTAGTATTTTACTGGGGGACTTTCACTTGAGTCATTTTCTATTAAGGTATCTTTACTTTTACTCAAGTATGACAATTGGGTACTTTTTCCACCACTGCTCCTCTCTCACTCCCACAACCCAACTACCACTCTGTATCTTTAAGTCGCTACCCCAGAACTGATGCCTCACTCCATACTACCACCCCAAAACCCATCCCTCACTCCACCCCTCTTCTCAATCTAAAAGAGAAGAGGTGTGGAGCTGATTGTGGACTACAGGAAACGGAGGGCCGAGCACTCCCCTGTCCACATCGATGGGGCTGTAGTGGAGCGTGTCGAGAACTTCAAGTTCCTCTCTGTCCACATCAATAAGGAATTAACATGGTACACACACACCAACACAGTCATGAAGAAGGCACGACAACACCTCTTCCCCCTCAGGAGACTGAAAAGATTTGGCATGGGCCCTCAGATCCTCAAAAAGTTCTACAGCTGCACCATTGAGAGCAGCTTGACTGGCTGCATCACCGCTTGGTATGGCAACTGCTTGGCATCGGACCACAAGGCGCTACAGAGGCTAGTGCGGCATAACCAATCAGAGCTGCAGTAGGCCTATATGCAAATAGACTATTTCCATATATGGATCTGTGCCATTTACTTTGACCTGGACTGTGTTTACAGCTGTGGTTGTGAGTAGATGCTTGTTTTGAGATCAAAGCGAGAGCTGCATGTAGCCACGTGTGCACATTCTGTTCATATCCTTTGCTAGTTAGTGAGTTATTAGCCCAGTTATAGATCATTTGTAGTCAGCAATATGGGAGTGATTGCTTCCTACAAGAGCACAAAACGTGTACATTTCTAGACATCTTTGAAAAGCAAGTAATGTAAAGAGCTTTTTTTTTGTGTAAAAGGGGCAGTGCTGTATTTTGAGACAGGCTTGAATAAGCTAAGTAGCAAATAGGCAGAGGGTAGCATAATTTGTCTGATTCTCTGTAATAATGGTATGGGATTAATAATGCATTTATTTTTGTAAAGTGGTTTCTTCCATCACACAACACAACAACATGTTCAGTCACCTCCTTGTCTGAAGGACAAGTGGATAAACAGGTTAATGTCAAGCCCTGCATGTTTTTTTCAAAAGTCTCATGGAATGTAGGCCTATGTTGAACACAACACATTGACTGCTATTGTAGGCTGAATGATAGAACAGCTATTTCCATGTTAAAATGTTATGTGATGCATTTTCTCCATGGTTTTTGATGGTAGGCCACTCTGGTAGGCCTACATTATGATCAAATAGCCACAGTAGCCTACTTGACCACTGTTAAAACTGTAACGTAAAGCGGGTACAGCCTCAGTGTTCAAGTTTGCGCTCAGCAGACCTGAAATTTGCTCAGTACATTGTTTCCATGTGTAATCTCATATTTACAATATCAGAATAAACTATCATCCATTTTAGTATTTAAAATATATAAAATTAACCTGGAAAATTACTCAATGTCACACTCTTGTGGCAAAGAAATATAATACACCTAGAATGTACCACATATTTTCCTAAACTAACAAAACCAGGCTACAATGCTGGCTGGTGCTCATGAGTTTATAAAACATATACTTTATATATTTGTCATAAATTACCTGCAATTATGGGACACACAGAGTATGGATGAATGATCAGTAGTGATGGGATATAAATAGCACTTCTAAAGAAGACGCATATTTGAGTTAGCTACCAACTTCAAAGAGGGAACTTTAGCTAGCATAAAACCCACATGGAAAACGGTGATTCGGCAAATAACATAAAAAGTGGCTGTTTTGACGCCAAACCAACAACAGTAGTTACTAATAACATGCATTGCTAATGTACGATGTAAAAGGTGGATTTTATGATGTCATGTCAACTTCATACATTTCCATTCCATTTTCTACTCACCCACAGCAATTCCCCATATATCTGCTGTGGATTACCCAGCATCCCATACCTTTATCACTGAGTGTATTAGACAATGTAAACACACTAATCTACCAGGAGGTAGCATAATACCCAGTTTATGCAGGAATTTAACAATTTAATTACACCGTTACACTTACTAGGCTACATATTGAACTTCAATTGTCTCAAGCCAGTGGCACAATATATTAATGTATGGTTAGATCAGAATCGCCGTCATAATTATTGACCTGTACAGAGAATTAAGTCAAAATCCCCATCCATGTTTTAGGAGAGGGCAGATTTAGCAAGCTAGCTACTGCAGGACAATAACACAAGCAGACCAGAAGCACAAGTTTTTCTGACAATGTGATTTGAATGGTGTGAAGCCATTCCTCTGTAGCTCAATTGGTAGAGCATGGCGCTTGTAACGCCAGGGAAGTGGGTTCGATCCCCGGGACCACCCATACGTAAAAATGTACGCACACATGACTGTAAGTCGTTTTGGATAAAAGCGTCTGCTAAATGGCTTATTATTATTAAATCCAAACTGGCCTCCCTTGGGGGGGGCATTTTGCTGCGCCAGGACAACCCACAGTTGAGCTAAGCTCAACGCTGATTGGCTAATTATTTTTATAATATTTTTATTAAGGGAGGCTAAATGCTTGCTGGCATCAAACAAACGCTATGGCGGCAACAGGTCATACTCTTTTGGTCCAGACAGCATCAGATACATGGGCTACACATACTGAGACAGAGGGGTGCTGTTTCCCTCGCTCGGATGATTTCTCCCGTGAGATTCAGCCACTTACAAAATGAAGCAAAATTATGAAAACACAGATTTATAATTTTAAAAATGTTTATTGATCAAATATTTGGGGAAGCCTGGCTTCCCTTGGCATCCATGAATACACGCCACTGTGCATATACACAATCCTATTGAATAAATCAAATCAATAATATGCATTCACCTGTATTGTGAATAGACCTAGGCTACATCTTGACTTATCCAGTTTATCAATAGTAATGTACCATTCAAATTATTACCATTGTTGTTTTGTAGTTGGATTGGTAAAAAACAAAGTCAAATTGATTGACTCATTAATGCATACATGGCGGTCTCTAAAAAATGGACATAAAAATGTTCAAATGTAATGATATTGAACTCAAAAAATGCAGAGCAGTAGCTGAGTTTATCTGTCTGGGTCAAGTGCCATTCTGTGATTTTGGTTAATACGCATTATTTTTGTTTGTTGTGGTATCGTTTTAGTATCATTTTGGTATCAAGAAGCGTGATGGTACCGAGTATCGAAGTCAAAATTCTGGTATTGTGACAAAACTACCTCTCACTGCCCCAGAACCCATCCGACAGGCTCCATTACTTTCTGCTTGTTCCAAATAAAGCCTGACTCCATTAGCTGTCAGAGTGTGGCGCTAGCCTGCGGAGGGGGTAGCTGTGATAGACAATCAGGAAAGGCATCGTCCAACCCCCACACGGTTACCAGAGTAGAGAACTCAAGCAGACGCCGCAGTAAATGTTATCATTGCAAAAGGGGGGAAGCATTTAAATGGCACACAAGCACTGATTGTCCCTTATTGCAAAGATTGGTCTATAGTTTTCTCTGCTTATGGCTGATGAGGTTGACGTGACCCCACTAATCAAATCTATGGGTATTCTCTATTAGACAACCTGGAATACACCTCTGTGGCAGACAACCTTGGCCAAAACCTAAAATGCATAAACGCATGATTTTAAAGTTTTATCTCAATATCTAATCATTTCTGGGTAACAATTAAGTACCTTAATGATTGTAGAGTAGAAGAAGTTTAGGAAAAAATAATAATAATATATAATTATTGTAAAATTGACTGTGTCCATAAAATTTATATAGTAAGTATAAGCTGGAAGTAGAGGCCTAAGCATTATTGTTCACTAGTTTACTCCAATTAGGGAAAGGGTGGTGGGGTTGGAAAGTAATAAAGGGGAATATATATATTATTTTAAAGGATATGTATGTGTATGTATGTATGTACAGTGGGGAAAAAAAGTATTTAGTCAGCCACCAATTGTGCAAGTTCTCCCACTTAAAAAGATGAGAGAGGCCTGTCATTTTCATCATAGGTACACGTCAACTATGACAGACATTTTGAGAAAAAAAAATCCAGAAAATCACATTGTAGGATGTTTTATGAATTTATTTGCAAATTATGGTGTAAAATAAGTATTTGGTCACCTACAAACAAGCAAGATTTCTGGCTCTCACAGACCTGTAACTTCTTCTTTAAGAGGCTCCTCTGTCCTCCACTCGTTACCTGTATTAATGGCACCTGTTTGAACTTGTAATCAGTATAAAAGACACCTGTCCACAACCTCAAACAGTCACACTCCAAACTCCACTATGGCCAAGACCAAAGAGCTGACAAAGGACACCAGAAACAAAATTGTAGACCTGCACCAGGCTGGGAAGACTGAATCTGCAATAGGTAAGCAGCTTGGTTTGAAGAAATCAACTGTGGGAGCAATTATTAGGAAATGGAAGACATACAAGACCACTGATAATCTCCCTTGATCTGGGGCTCCACGCAAGATCTCACCCCGTGGGGTCAAAAAGATCACAAGAACGGTGAGCAAAAATCCCAGAACCACACGGGGGGACCTAGTGAATGACCTGCAGAGAGCTGGGACCAAAGTAACAAAGCCTACCATCAGTAACACACTACGCCGCCAGGGACTCAAATCCTGCAGTGCCAGACGTGTCCCCCTGCTTAAGCCAGTACATGTCCAGGCCCGTCTGAAGTTTGCTAGAGTGCATTTGGATGATCCAGAAGAGGATTGGGAGAATGTCATATGGTCAGATGAAACCAAAATACCAGCAACAGTGTGTGAAAACCTTGTGAAGACTTACAGAAAACGTTTGACCTGTGTCATTGCCAACAAAGGGTATATAACAAAGTATTGAGAAACTTTTGTTATGGACCAAATACTTATTTTCCACCATAATTTGCAAATAAATTCATTAAAAATCCTACAATGTGATTTTCTGGAATTTTTTTTCTTATTTTGTCTGTCATAGTTGACGTGTACCTATGATGAAAATTACAGGCCTCTCTCATCTTTTTAAGTGGGAGAACTTGCACAATTGGTGGCTGACTAAATACTTTTTTCCCCCACTGTATGTATGTATGTATGTATGTATGTATGTATGTATGTATGTATGTGTGTATATATGTGTATGTATATATGTATATGTATGTACAGTGAGGGAAAAAAGTATTTGATCCCCTGCTGATTTTGTACGTTTGCCCACTGACAAAGAAATGATCAGTCTATAATTTTAATGGTAGGTTTATTTGAACAGTGAGAGACAGAATAACAACAAAGAAATGTAAAAAATGTTATAAATTGATTTGCATTTTAATGAGGGAAATAATCAGAAAGCGAGCTGAGATTAGAAGCACACTCTTAAAGGGAGTGCTCCTAATCTCAGTTTGTTACCTGTATAAAAGACACCTGTCCACAGAAGCAATCAATCAATCAGATTCCAAACTCTCCACCATGGCCAAGACCAAAGAGCTCTCCAAGGATGTCAGGGACAAGATTATAGACCTACACAAGGCTGGAATGGGTTCGCCAAGCAGCTTGGTGAGAAGGTGACAACAGTTGGTGCGATTATTCGCAAATGGAAGAAACACAAAATAACTGTCAATCTCCCTCGGCCTGGGGCTCCATGCAAGATCTCACCTCGTGGAGTTACAATGATCAAGAAAACGGTGAGGAATCAGCCCAGAACTACACAGGAGGATCTTGTCAATGATCTCAAGGCAGCTGGGACCATAGTCACCAAGAAAACAATTGGTAACACACTACGCCGTGAAGGACTGAAATCCTGGGTCGTGGATGGGTATTCCAGCATGACAATGACCCAAAACACACGGCCAAGGCAACAAAGGAGTGGCTCAAGAAGAAGCAAATTAAGGTCCTGGAGTGGCCTAGCCAGTCTCCAGACCTTAATCCCATAAAAAATATGTGGAGGGAGCTGAAGGTTTGAGTTGCCAAACGTCAGCCTCGAAACCTTAATGACTTGGAGAAGATCTGCAAAGAGGAGTGGGACAAAATCCCTCCTGAGATGTGTGCAAACCTGGTGGCCAACTACAAAAACGTCTGACCTCTGTGATTGACAACAAGGGTTTTGCCACCAAGTACTAAGTCATGTTTTGCAGAGGGGTCAAATACTTATTTCCCTCATTAAAATGCAAATCAATTTATAACATTTTTGACATGCGTTTTTCTGGATTTTGTTGTTGTTATTGTCTCTCACTGTTCAAATAAACCTACCATTAAAATTATAGACTGATCATGTCTTTGTCAGTGGGCAAACGTACAAAATCAACAAGGGATTAAATACTTTTTTCCCTCACTGTATATATGTATATATATATATACAGTTGAAGTCGGAAGTTTACATACACTTAGGTTGGAGTCATTAAAACTTGTTTTTCAACAACTCCACAAATTTCTTGTTAACAAACTATAGTTTTGGCAAGTCTGTTAGGACATCTACTTTGTGCATGACACAAGTAATTTTTCCAACAATTGTTTACAGTCAGATTATTTCACTTATAATTCACTGTGTCACAATTCCAGTGGTTCAGAAGTTTACATACACTAAGTCGACTGTGCCTTTAAACAGCTTGGAAAATTCCAGAAAATTATGTCATGGCTTTAGAAGCTTCTGATAGGCTAATTGACATAATTTGAGTCAATTGGAGGTGTACCTGTGGATGTATTCCAAGGCCTACCTTCAAACTCAGTGCCTCTTTGCTTGACATCATTGGAAAATCCAAAGAAATCAGCCAAGACCTCAGAAAATGTTCTGTAGGCCTCCACAAGTCTGGTTCATCCTTGGGAGCAATTTCCAAACGCCTGAAGGTACCACGTTCATCTGTACAAACAATAGTACACAAGTATAAACACCATGGGACCACGCAGCCATCATACCACTCAGGAAGGAGACAGGTTCTGTCTCCTAGAGATGAACGTACTTTGGTGCGAAAAGTGCAAATCAATCCCAGAACAACAGCAAAGGACATAGTGAAGATGCTGGAGGAAACAGGTACAAAAGTATCTATATCCACAGTAAAACAAGTCATATATCGACATAACCTGAAAGGCCGCTCAGCAAGGAAGAAGCCACTGCTCCAAAACCGCCATAAAAAAGCCAGTCTATGGTTAGCAACTGCACATGGGGACAAAGATCGTACGTTTTGGAGAAATGTCCTCTGGTCTGATGAAAGAATAATATAACTGTTTGGCCATAATGACCATCGTTCTGTTTGGAGGAAAAAGGGGGATGCTTGCAAGCCGTAGAACACCATCCCAACTGTGAAGCACGGGGGTGGCAGCATCATGCTGTGCTGCTGCTTTGCTGCAGGAGGGACTGGTGCACTTCACAAAATAGATGGCATCATGAGGAAGGAAAATTATGTGGATATATTGAAGCAACATCTCAAGACATCAGTCAGGAAGTTAAAGCTTGGTCGCAAATGGGTCTTCCAAATGGACAACGACCCCAAGCATACTTCCAAAGTTGGGGCAAAATGGCTTAAGGACAACAAAGTCAAGGTATTGGAGTGGCCATCACAAAGCCCTGACCTCAATCCTATTGAAAATTTGTGGGCAGAACTGAAAAAGTGTGTGCGAGCAATGTGCCCTACAAACCTTACTCAGTTACACCAGCTCTGTCAGGAGGAATGGGCCAAAATTCATCCAACTTATTGTGGGAAGCTTGTGGAAGGCTACCCGAAACGTTTGACCCAAGTGAAACAATTTAAAGGCAATGCTACCAAATACTAATAGAGTGTATGTAAACTTCTGACCCACTGGGAATGTGATGAAAGAAATAAAAGCTGAAATAAATCATTCTCTCTACTATTATTCTGACATTTCAAATTCTTCAAATAAAGTGGTGATCCTAACTGACCTAAGACAGGGAATTTATACTAGGATTAAATGTCAGGAATTGTGAAAAACTGAGTTAAAATTTATTTGGCTAAGGTGAATGTAAACTTCCGACTTCAACTGTATATATATATAAAACATGGGGGATTGGAAGTGATGCAGACAATTACATTGATGGATGTTACATTCTATCTGCAATATTAAGCTGATCTAATTGTTTTCTATTAAAATGGTCAAAAAGAAACGAAAAGAAAACCTCTAAATCAAATCTATTAGTCACATACACAGTTTACAGCAGATATAAACGGTCCAGCGAAATGCAGTACAACCCCCCTAAGGTCGGTGTCCACACCCCCGCAGAAATCGAATTAGCATAATAATAAAAAATCCCCATAAAAATCTGTCAGTTTAAGTTGTTCTTTTTACATTTTTACGTCTCAATCCACTACATCTGCCTATGTCGCACTTCCGCATCTGCGGTGAAAGGTGAGAGAGCTAGAGCGGTGTTTGTCAGACCATGAGACATCCCGGAAATCTGTCTTCTCACAAAATCGTCTGAGAGAGATTTACATGGTTATCAAAACATTACGCCGGGGTAAGCCTACAAGAAACAAAGCCCTTATTTTAAGTGTTTCTAAAATCCCCTATGGGAAAAATGAATGGTGGAAAAACACTTGGAACCATTTCCCTGTTTGTCCGCTAGGTTTTATGGGTATTATGACACCTCCACTGTGGGGCTCTATGGAAAGATGAGACTCTCACGAACACGTACATTTTGGTTGTTTTGCTCTAGGACAACCCACAGGCCTCACAAGACTCGTATGAAGGTCCCCTGGAATAAGTTGAAAAAATGAATGGAACATATTTTCTTGATACTTCAAGGGGTCTTAAAATTCCAAATCAAATAGCTAAATTATCCTTGGTATGACGTTCTTAAAACAATTCCATATAGCTTAGTAAACCCCACATGCTTAGACAGGGCTTATACTCTTATGGGTTAATCAATAATCAATAATAGCAATGAAAAGAGTCAAGCCAAAAACAACAAGTAGTAGAAGTCATAGAAGAGGTAGTATGTATAGCAAATCAAGTAAAAAAGAAACAAAAGACTGCAAAGTTGTTTGGGAGCCAGCAACAGGGCTACCATCGTCGGCGCCATTTTGTTGTCATAGCTTCTTAGCAAAGAGCAATTTCTCAAGCAAGAATGTTGTTAGGAATGTCTTGGAGTGGTCTGAGTGGGGAGGTGAAAACGGGGAAACTAGTCATTATTGGCAGAGCGGTTTGGAACGCTCTTATTGGTCTATTAACTAATTAACCGCCTAGTGACGACACAACTCCATCCCACCAAAACACACTGAAATGTTCACAATTTCACAGTACTATTGAAACCTCAGTGTGGAAATATAAAACGTTTTTGACTGCACTGGACCTTTAAAGGTAGACTCAAAGATATGACGTAGATGCTGAAAGTAAACAGCATAGTGGGTCAATTTCTGCAACAACTAAGATCGTTGAAGCGCAAGGCTCATCTTTTCCGCTGTTTTGGTCCCGTGGCTACCATGCTGTAACAGTGTGAAGCGAACTCGTGCACATGCGAAGATACTGTGTGTGACTGTGTGTGTCACGGTTTACTAAGCCAGAACCCAGAAGCAGACCAGGACAAGGTAAGTGGTGTCAAAGGTGAGTGTTTATTTAACTGATCCACGGGTGATGTTGAATAATCCAGGGAACAGAGCGGGCGGCGTGGATGAGTTGTAGAGGGTGCAGTGGTTGGTCCAATGATGGCTCGGCAGCCGCCGACCATCAGGCAGAGGTTGGGTGAAGGTTCCGGACGAGTGACTGTAGGGAGAACAAAACGGAGGTAAGCATACAACCAGCAAACAAGGTGCAAAACAACAAAACTAATGCTCTAAGCTCTAGGACTGATCCGCTGATAAACATATGTGACAGGTTAAAGGACATATTCATAGCCTGTTATACACTAAAAAGTATTAGTAAGTTCATGGTATGTAAGGATCTTAAAATATCTAAGGTTAAAAAGATTATGCATCCAGTACTACTTCATAGAGATTGATAAAATGCATAAATGTGTTTAAAATCCGTCAAGAGTCAAAGGGTTAATATTGTAAGAGGAATGTGTAAATGTTATATTGACTACTTTATTTTGTGGTGCCTAATTTAAGGGTAAAAGTGTTCATCTGTGATCTACTAAATGCTCTTAATCTATGAGCCTGAGATCGATTGCTCTGGTCTCCACCCAACTTCCTGGGGGAATCGCGGTCTTTTTCTCATTACACTAAATTTGTCAGTGAGGAAACATAACTGCGTCACGTTCGTGATTATTTCTTCCCTTTTTCAGGTACGTTATTGATATGAAACGAGTTAATTTGAATGTAATAACTTGCTAACCTGTGAAGAGAGTTTAAGGTATGTGTTAGTAACATCTTGAGGAAGTTAGAGTTAAGTTGAAGAGAGTTATTAGGTGCGTGTGTGACTGTAATCTGCTTGGTTGCAGCGATAGCTTCGTACTGAGAGTAGCTGCCATTTTATGCTAATTGTGAATGAACATGTGCGTTGTTAATAATAATATTCGGGGTTATTTGTATAATGTGTTTCGAATACTTTGTTGACATGGTTGATAAATGTAGTTATGGGTTACTGAGCTAAAGCTACTTTGTGTTTGACAGTTATATTGAAACATTTGTATATGTTTTAGTGAATTACAGTTTATGCTGTTGTGACTTGAATAAGCTTTGTACCCTACAAATCTCTGGTTCCTGTAGATCTGTTGTTCTGTAAAATGTGGTATTTTTGTAAAATCATTACACTAAATTTGTCAGTGAGGAAACATAACTGCGTCACGTTCGTGATTATTTCTCCCCTTTTTCAGGGGTGTAACACATACTGTTCATGGCTAACGATCCGGCAGGGAATGGATGTCAGGTCAGAGCTTATGAAGGTGATGATCAGGGCCAGGTGTGCAGATTGCTGATGGAATGCAGGTGTGGAAATCAGGAGAGCTCCCGCCTAGCAACGTAGCCCGGCAACCAGGCAGGGAGCGTTCCAGAACCCTCGGGAAACTGGAGATCCCGAGCAGAAAAACTAATACACATACAGGAACCGACTCAGACTGCCGGAATCGTTACAGTACCCCCCTCCGACGAACGCCACCGGGCGGACTCCCGGAGCGCCAGGATGGAGGCGGTAGAAGTCACGAATGAGGTCAGCATCTAGGATCTGTCGCCGCGGAATCCAACTCCTCTCTTCAGGACCATACCCCTCCCAGTCCACGAGATACTGGAAACCCCGGCCCCGCCGTCTGGAATCCATGATGCGTCGCACCGTGTAGGCAGGACCACCTCCGATCATCCGAGGAGGAGGAGGAGGAGGCGGAGGAGGCAACAGAGGACTGAGGAAAACAGGCTTGAGGCAGGAGACATGAAAGGTGGGATGGACTCTGAGCGTCCTCGGTAGTTTGAGTCGAACTGCCACCGGATTGATCACCTTCTCCACCACAAACGGACCAATGAACTCGGTAACAACTTCCCTAGACTCAGTCCGTAAAGGAAGATCCCGTGGACAACCAGACCCTATCTCCGATGGTATAGGTGGGAGCGGGGATCCGCGACGATTCGCCTGGAGCTGATACCGGTCCGAAACTCTAAGGAGTGCCTTTCTGGCCCGATGCCAGGTCCGGTGGCAACGACGAATATGGGCCTGAACAGAGGGCACTGAGAGCTCCTTCTCCTGAGAAGGGAACAAGGGAGGTTGGTAGCCATACAGGCACTGGAAGGGGAGACATCCCAGTGGCAGATGTAGGGAGAGTATTGTGGGCATACTCAACCCAAGGCAACTGAGAGACCCAGGAGGTGGGGTTGGAAGAGACAAGGCAGCGTAGCGTGGATTCCATCTTCTGGTTGGCTCTCTCCGCCTGACCATTAGATTGGGGGTGAAAACCAGATGTGAGACTGACTGTAGCTCCAATGGCCAAACAGAAGGACTTCCAGACAGCAGAGGTAAACTGAGGGCCACGGTCGGAAACGATATCACTGGGCAAACCGTGGACCCTGAAAACCTCCCTAACCAGGATCTCGGACGTCTCCGAGGCAGAGGGAAGCTTGGCAATTGGCACAAAGTGGGCGAACTTGCTGAATCTGTCCACGATAGTCAGAACGACCGTGTTCCCCTCAGAAGAGGGCAACCCAGTGACAAAGTCCAGGGCCAGATGCGACCATGGTCGCCGGGGAATAGGAAGGGGGTGAAGTAGTCCAGAGCTGGGCCGATTGGTACTCTTATTCTGCGCACACACTGGACAGGCAGCAACAAAACCCCGAGTATCCTCGGCCATGGCAGGCCACCAAAACGTCTGCGAAGAAACGCCATCGTCCGAGCCACGCCAGGGTGACAAGCCATCTTGCTGGCGTGGGACCATTTGAGGACAGCAGGACGAACCGACTCAGGCACAAACAACCGACCGGGTGGACCGTTACGGGACCGGGCTGCGTCGAAGGGGCCGCCATCACCTCCTCCTCAATCTTCCACATAACTGCTCCCACGACGCAGTTCCGGGGAGAATTGTCTCGGTCTTGGACCCACTCTCTTCCGTCTTGGAGAACATCCGGGACAAGGCGTCCGCCTTGCCGTTCTTAGATCCAGGTCGGAACGTCAGGAAAAATTGAATCGTCCGAAAAACAACGCCACCTGGCCTGGCGGGAGTTGAGACGTCTAGCCGATTGCACGTAAGCAAGATTCTTGTGGTCAGTCCAGACAATAAACGGTTGCTCCGCCCCTCCAACCAGTGGCGCCACTCCTCCAAGGCAAGTTTCACCGCGAGAAGCTCCCGGTTGCCCACATCGTAGTTCCTCTCCGCAGGCGAAAGGCGACGGAGAGTAGTAGGCGCAGGGATGGAGTTTACTGTCCGTGGAGCATCGCTGCGACAGGATGGCGCCAACTCCCACATCAGACGCGCCACTTCAACGACGAACTGACGGGCCGTGTCCGGTTGAGAGAGAATCGGTGCGTTGGTGAATCGTCTCTTCAAATCCAGAAACGCTCGATCCGCCTCCGGATTCCACTTGAAGGTCCTGATACTGGAAGTCAAGGCAGTTAACGGAGCGGCCACACGGCTGTAATCCCGGATGAATCTGCGGTAGAAATTCGCAAACCCCAAAAATCTCTGGAGCTGCAATCTCGTACCGGGCTGGGCCCATTCCAGAACCGCTCTAACCTTCTCCTGGTCCATCCTAATCTCTCCCCTGGAGATGATGTACCCGAGAAAGGATGTCGTGTGGGCGTGAAACTCGCACTTCTCGGCCTTCACGAACAGGCGATTCTCCAACAATCGCTGCAGAACCTGCCGGACATGCTGGACGTGGTCGGAAGGTTCCTTCGAGGAAGATCAGAATGTCATCCAGGTAAACAAACACAAAGAGACCGATCATATCTCTCAGGACGTCGTTCACCATACTCTGGAATACCGCTGGAGCATTGGTCAGTCCAAACGGCATCACCTGATACCGAAGTGACCCATCGGTGTATTGAAACCCGTCAACCACTCGTCCCCCTCTCTGATCCGGACCATGTGATACGCATTGCGTAGGTCTAGTTTGGTGAACACCGTAGCACCCTGTAAGGAGTCGAAGGCAGAGCTCATCAAGGGCAGGGGATACTTGTTCTTGACCGTGATGTCATTCAACCCCCGATAATCAATACACGGTCGAAGAGAGCCATCCTTCTTACCCACAAAGAAGAATCCTGCCCCCAGGGGTGATGACGAGGGACGAACGAGACCAGCAGCTAGGGACTCCTTGATGTAGGTCTCCAAAGCCTCACGTTCAGGTCGGGAGATACTGTATAACCTTCCCTTGGGGTAGACAGCTCCAGGGAACAGGTTGATGGCACAATCATATGGTCGGTGGGGAGGAGTGACAGAGCCTTCTGCTTACTGAACACTTTCCCCAAATCGTGATATGTCTCGGGAACCAGGGGACAAATCTGGGGGTTTAGCCTCAATCACCTGACTGGGAACCGAATGGGGACAGGCAGTCTTGAGACAGTTAGCATGACAATCAAGGCTCCAACTCGTTACCTTGCCCGTCACCCAATCGAACGTGGGATTGTGTTCCTTCAGCCAGGGGTATCCAAGGACCAGAGGAACATAGGAAGACGGCAGAATGAAGAATGAAATCATCTCAGAATGATTCCCGACAACAGCATCTTAACCGGTTCAGTCCTCATCGTGATACGTGCCAGACTACTGCCGTTCAGAGTGGTCGCTTCAATGGCTTCCGGCAATTGCTCCTTGGAAAGCCCCAGCTGTTCCACCAACTTCGGCATCAAGAAAGCTTCCATCGGCACCTGAATCGATAAAAGCGTTAATCGCTAAGCTCTGATTCCTGTTCATAAGGGTAGCGGGAAACGGGGTCTGACAGAGGTATTGAGAGGTCGAAACTGGCTCGCTAAAAAAGTCCTCCCAACTTTAGCGAGCCGCGCAGTTTGACGACCGCCGGGAACAGGTGGCGAGGTAATGTCCCGAACCACCACAGTAGAGGCAACAGTTAGTCCCACGTCTGAGTTGGCGTTCCTCCTTGGTTAACCCGTGCCGCCCTACTTGCATTGGTTCAGAATCGGGAGACAGGACCTCTCCACTAATCCTGTGTGGTGGACGATGATCGACGTATTCTGGTCCAATCACCGACCCGACTGGAACCTGAGAAGCTGATCGATTGGACGGAACCCATTGCTTCTCCCTCCTTCGCTCTCGGACTCGATTATCCACCCGAATAGACAAGGCTACCAAGCTGTCCAGGTCACTAGGCTCCGGATAGGAGATCAACTCATCCTTGAGCTGCTCCGACAGACCCTGGTAAAAGGCCGCTTGCAGAGACTCCTCATTCCACCCACTCTCCACAGCCAACGTCTTGAACTCGATCACGAAGTCGGCCACGCTGCAAGTTCCTTGGCGAGCGAAAACAGGCGCCTAGCTGCGTCCCTCCCTCGGACGGAATGGTCGAAGAGCTTCCTCATCTCGGCCGTGAACCCCTGGTATGAAGCCATGCAGGGTCCTGTCGTTCCCAAACGGCTGAAGCCCACTCCAGCGCTCGACCACGCAGCAACTCAATCACAAAGGCTATCCTAGCCTTGTCTGTGGCATAAGAGTAGGGCTGTAGATCGAACACTAACCCCACACTGCATAAGGAAAGAACGGCATCTTCCCAGCTCCCCCTCATATTTATCCGGCGTCGGAACCTTGGGCTCACGGAAGGACACAGCTCCAGAAGCGGCAGGCGAGATGGGTGAAACCGGTAGTGGATCCTCCACCGGAAACTTGCGCTGGTTCTGGACCTCCGTCAGACCGGTAGAAAGGTTCCGAACTGACAACGCGATCTCCTGTAGCTCCGTGCTATGATGGCCCAACATCTTCTCCTGATGGGAAATGGCATGGCGAACAGAGTCCAGGTCCGCTGGGTTCATACTGGCCGGATCGTTCTGTCACGGTTTACTAAGCCAGAACCCAGAAGCAGACCAGGACAAGGTAAGTGGTGTCAAAGGTGAGTGTTTATTTAACTGATCCACGGGTGATGTTGAATAATCCAGGGAACAGAGCGGGCGGCGTGGATGAGTTGTAGAGGGTGCAGTGGTTGGTCCAATGATGGCTCGGCAGCCGCCCGACCATCAGGCAGAGGTTGGGTGAAGGTTCCGGACGAGTGACTGTAGGGAGAACAAAACGGAGGTAAGCATACAACCAGCAAACAAGGTGCAAAACAACAAAACTAATGCTCTAAGCTCTAGGACTGATCCGGCTGATAAACATACTGTTCATGGCTAACGATCCGGCAGGGAATGGATGTCAGGTCAGAGCTTATGAAGGTGATGATCAGGGCCAGGTGTGCAGATTGCTGATGGAATGCAGGTGTGGAAATCAGGAGAGCTCCCGCCTAGCAACGTAGCCCGGCAACCAGGCAGGGAGCGTTCCAGAACCCTCGGGAAACTGGAGATCCCGAGCAGAAAAACTAATACACATACAGGAACCGACTCAGACTGCCGGAATCGTTACAGTGTGAGAGCGAAGTCTTGGGGTTATCAATTTTTGTTAGGAAGGGGGCGGCGGTCCAGGGCTGTGTATGGCTGTACATGTGGATGTTTGAGTGAGAAAGACACTGAGGAGGACCAATCAGTAAAAGCATAGCCCACTTCATTATCGACACATTGTGCTGACAACATCAAACACCCTCTCTAGACTCTAAAGGCAGGAGGACTTTAAGTTTGGGGGCAGCCAGGAATCATGAGTCATTTCCATTAACAGAGATTTGACTAAAAAAGCAAATAAAGATTATCCACCCTTGACAGACCAGTCAAAACTAAGTTGTTGAGAGGCTCAATATGCTCCCTCTGTCCCAGAGTGCACTGCAGCCCACTGATCACCCAAATCCAATCTGAGGATTACTCGGGAGGGGAGAGGGTAAGATGCCTTAGACTTGATTCAAATGGGTAATGGATGGAACTAATGAGAATAGCCAAGGCTCCCAATCCAGCCGAGCCTGACTCAATTAATTCTGAAGGTACAGTACAGTCATTTAATTTGCTATGAGGCTCAAAGTGGAGCATCCCATTGCAAAACCTCAATAATACTTTATAAATCTATTGATATGGTGTGAATGGTCGGATGGCCTTGCTTTACAAAACTTTCTCTATTCACTTAGAAATTCTGTCACATCTGTTATGGTCATAACCTGGGCGAGCGACGTTGGCCTGAGTACTGTAATACAAAGGCAGGAAAGGGAGACGATCGCAACATCCATAGCAACATCCATAGCAACACCGAAAACACATACATCAGCAGAGCACGTGGTTCTATGGTGTCGCTACCATAGACTGGATAATTTTATCTTCATTCAGACCCAAGGCTTGGATGATAGGACTCATTTCGTAGTAGTGTAAAACATCTTGCCCTCTCCTGTTTGTCAGTTTGGGTTAGCAACGACTGGCCGCAATACACAATGTGGGTGATAGGACACTGACAGGATGGAATGCTATATGGTTGCAATGTTACGTCCGGAGACTTGGTCCATGCTGCACCATGTTGTAAGAGGGGGCTGTTCATTAGCAGTACACTATAGTACTGTACACTGGTCATAATTAATGCCCCAGAATGTGTGGCTTGTCAATAAAACATGGACAGCATCGTCATAGGCAACCCCTAATCAATTAAGCCAAAAAAAACTTTAATTACATTTTTCACCCCTTCTGGCTGTGCTGTGAGTGAGTCGGAGTTGGGGTATGGTCGGTATATACACACACAATTAATTTCCTGCCTGCCTTGTATCTTTCAACTGCTGAGTGGAGAAGCAGGAACTTATTTCTGACAAGACCCCTCCCCCTCTTTCATGGCTTGCCTTCTGCTGAATGGCCACTTCCAGGAGCAGTGGCACAAAACAGAGTAAAGTAAAATAGAGGAAAAATAGAGCGAATCGGTCCACTGAGAAATGTATACGTCCTCCGTCTGCTCCTCACACTCCTCTGTTCATCTATTTGCAGAAGGGATGACTTTTATCAGCTGTGTAGTTTGTGTGACTAACCTTATTGGATGCCTACCAGTCTTTTAAAGGACACAAATGACTCCTAGTCTCCAGGTACTAATGATAACATTGACAGTATGACTCCTACTCTCCAGGTACTAATGATAACACTGACAGTATGACTCCTACTCTCCAGGTACTAATGATAACACTGACAGTATGACTCCTACTCTCCAGGTACTAATGATAACATTGACAGTATGACTCCTACTCTCCAGGTACTAATGATAACACTGACAGTATGACTCCTACTCTCCAGGTACTAATGATAACATCGACAGTATGACTCCTACTCTCCAGGTACTAATGATAACATCGACAGTATGACTCCTACTCTCCAGGTACTAATGATAACACTGACAGTATGACTCCTACTCTCCAGGTACTAATGATAACACTGACAGTATGACTCCTACTCTCCAGGTACTAATGATAACACTGACAGTATGACTCCTACTCTCCAGGTACTAATAACATCGACAGTATGACGCCTACTCTCCAGGTACTAATGATAACATCGACAGTATGACTTCTACTCTCCAGGTACTAATGATAACATCGACAGTATGGCTCCTACTCTCCAGGTACTAATGATAACATCGACAGTATGACTCCAACTCTCCAGGTACTAATGATAACATCGACAGTATGACTCCTACTCTCCAGGTACTAATGATAACATCGACAGTATGACTCCTACTCTCCAGGTACTAATGATAACACCGACAGTATGACTCCTACTCTCCAGGTACTAATGATAACACCGACCGTATGACTCCTACTCTCCAGGTACTAATGATAACACTGACAGTATGACTCCTACTCTCCAGGTACTAATGATAACACTGACAGTATGACTCCTACTCTCCAGGTACTAATAACATCGACAGTATGACGCCTACCTCCAGGTACTAATGATAACATCGACAGTATGACTTCTACTCTCCAGGTACTAATGATAACATCGACAGTATGGCTCCTACTCTCCAGGTACTAATGATAACATCGACAGTATGACTCCTACTCTCCAGGTACTAATGATAACATCGACAGTATGACTCCTACTCTCCAGGTACTAATGATAACATCGACCGTATGACTCCTACTCTCCAGGTACTAATGATAACATCGACAGTATGACTCCTACTCTCCAGGTACTAATGATAACATCGACAGTATGACTCCTACTCTCCAGGTACTAATGATAACACTGACAGTATGACTCCTACTCTCCAGGTACTAATGATAACATTGACAGTATGACTCCTACTCTCCAGGTACTAATGATAACACTGACAGTATGACTCCTACTCTCCAGGTACTAATGATAACATCGACAGTATGACTCCTACTCTCCAGGTACTAATGATAACATCGACAGTATGACTCCTACTCTCCAGGTACTAATGATAACACCGACAGTATGACTCCTACTCTCCAGGTACTAATGATAACACTGACAGTATGACTCCTACTCTCCAGGTACTAATGATAACATCGACAGTATGACTCCTACTCTCCAGGTACTAATGATAACATCGACAGTATGACTCCTACTCTCCAGGTACTAATGATAACACCGACAGTATGACTCCTACTCTCCAGGTACTAATGATAACATCGACAGTATGACTCCTACTCTCCAGGTACTAATGATAACATCGACAGTATGACTCCTACTCTCCAGGTACTAATGATAACATCGACAGTATGACTCCTATTCTCCAGGTACTAATGATAACACCGACAGTATGACTCCTACTCTCCAGGTACTAATGATAACACCGACAGTATGACTCCTACTCTCCAGGTACTAATGATAACATCGACAGTATGACTCCTACTCTCCAGGTACTAATGATAACATCGACAGTATGACTCCTACTCTCCAGGTACTAATGATAACACCGACAGTATGACTCCTACTCTCCAGGTACTAATAACATCAACAGTATGACTCCTACTCTCCATGTACTAATGATAACACCGACAGTATGACTCCTACTCTCCAGGTACTAATGATAACATCGACAGTATGACTCCTACTCTCCAGGTACTAATGATAACATCGACAGTATGACTCCTACTCTCCAGGTACTAATGATAACATCGACAGTATGACTCCTACTCTCCAGGTACTAATGATAACATCGACAGTATGACTCCTAGTCTCCAGGTACTAATGATAACATCGACAGTATGACTCCTACTCTCCGGGTACTAATGATAACATCGACAGTATGACTCCTACTCTCCAGGTACTAATGATAACACTGACAGTATGACTCCTACTCTCCGGGTACTAATGATAACACTGACAGTATGACTCCTACTCTCCAGGTACTAATAACATCGACAGT